>NW_010192982.1:470-24584 GCF_000695765.1 Mesitornis unicolor
AGCCAGCGGGGCTGAACACGAGGTGTCAGGAAAGCAGAAATATTCGTGCTGATCTCTGCTTCACTGCGTTTTCCTAAAGATCTTCAACAAATCAAGATCAGCTTCTATCTATCTATCTATCTATCTATCTATCTATCTATCTATCTATCTATCTCCTGGTCTTTCTCTTCTTCTAGCTTCTCCCCCAGCTAAGGTTAGAAATAAATGACTAGCAGCAGTCAACTAGCTCATCAAAACTCCCCCTCCCCACCGGTCTGATGTTATAATCTGCTTTCCCGGTCCTGACCAGCGGGGACCTTCTCTCCGTCTCTCCTGCTTTGCCTCAGTCTCTTTTTAAAACTCTAGGTAGTTCTAGTTTCCATTACAAAACTTCACTTTGATTTATATAGTCATAAACGTAATTTTTGTCTTTCAACCCTTTGGGGTGAACTCCTCTTCTTTTTTTTTTTTTTTTTTTTCTCTTTTCCCTCCCCACCTGCATGGTACGGCCCACATTTATACAAGACCTCATAAATAACATCTGGTGTCCCTCTGATGGAGCTACTCAAATGTCTTAAATAATCCGCAGCACTAATATATACACTGAATTCCTTGGTTTTCTCTGTCTCTTTCGTAAACAGACGTCCATACACGTATTTTTCTCCCGTAGCTGGACGTGTGGCTGGGGATGTGCACAGCCGCACCAGGACACTGTGTCACAAGTCGCGGCACAACTGCGCGTAGCCCCACAGAGTCGTGTGGAGTCGGCCCCATTCGCACATCACTACTGACTTTTATGAACTAAGGGGGGGGGAATTGCTCCTCGTTTTTGCCTTCGGAATTAAACTCTTGCAATAGGCTCCAGCCCGTGCAAAAGGCCGTGTCCCCCACCCCTGCACTCCCCGTCTTTCCCAAGGCTTTGCAGACTCCGTAGCCCGAGGTCCCATAGCCGGGCCACGGGTCTGATCCGCCGTGCCGGAGCTGCCCTCATTGCCCTTCCAGCAACCCGTCCCTCTGTCTGTGGAGGCTTTCTGGGCTGTGGGGGGCAGATAGAATCTCTGGGGATCTACGAGTTAAGAGCATCTCTATACTTTCCTTAATATGAAGAAAGAAAAAAAAAGAAAATGAAAAAGAAAAAAGAAAGCAGAATCTCCCGCAATTAAAAATCACCGCGATTGCTTTGGAGCTTCCTCCAAACAACACTAAAATTAAAGGCGTCTGTGTGTATTTGCATATGTATTTCTCACCCAGATATTCAGAGAATAATCTTTTTACCCCACTCTTGCCCCGAATCTACCCTGGATGAGGCAAATGAAAAAAATCCCCACAACCAAAAAACCCACAACCAAAACCCCCCAAAAAGAGGTTTAACACTTAGCAAGGTGTTTTTACAGCGAAGGCAAGCACTGTCCTGAGTCCTACTCCGTGCCGGGTGGCTCCCCCCTCGGTGCTCGGCGTGGGGAGGTGCTGTGTCGGTGGTTATTGGTGTTACTGGTGTTATTGGTGTTACTTGTGTTATTAAATAAACAGCGGAGTGCGTGGAGTTGCCGTCTCCTTCTGCCAAGCCGAGAGGACGATGCTCTCCCCGGGTCGAGAGGAACCCTTCCCTTCCCTTCAAGCACAAACGGTTGAATCTTTCCAGGGAATAAATTAATGCGTGTTGTGATTTACAAAGAGCATTGGGTAAAATTACAATTATATCCATAGTTTTTTTACTCACTTAAAATGCTAAGGTGAATGAAATGCGTGTGGGCATTTCTCTTCCTTGTAAAAAAAATCCATCCAAGTGCCTGGGGGGGGGAAGGGGGGGTTGTTTTGCCTCACGAAACCAGCGTTAACAATAGTTTATCTCGCTCTTGGTGTACAGAGCATCCGTCTTCGCTCTTGAAAAATTCCCAGTGCCTTAACCTAAAGCTGCTGTTGCCTGCAAAGCAAAAAAAAAAAAAAGAAAAGAAAAAGAAAAATCTCAAAACCAAAACAACGCAAAAAATCCCAAACTCACCACCCCCCAAAAAAAACCCAAAGCACCCCAACCAACCAAATTAAAAAAGAATCCCAGCAATCTAAACAACAACAACAAAAAACCCAACAAAAACTTGTAGGAGTAGTTATTCCCAAAAGCTGCGAACAAGGATCTGGAGGAGAGCAAGCTCCGGTCTTCCCTAGACTCAGTTTTATTTCAGCGCACAGTTGATCCTGTTTTGTCTGGGAAAAAGGGACCCTGTTTCCAGCTTTGTACAGAAAATCACGGTACAGTAGCCGGTAGCAATGAGAAGGGGTGGTGGTGGAAGGACTGCAAATGGGGCTAAGAAAACGTTTTAGGGTAAATGCTTTTCACAGAAACAATCCGGATATAAAAATCTATTTAAAAGTGGCATAACGCGAGCAGGAAGAAACAAGGTGAAATATTTTAAAACGAAAAATTCTGGATTTTTATAGTAACACGTGGCGGTGAATGTGGGATATGGTTTTGTTTGACGGGTAAAATAAACACCGACTTTAACCTGTCCCAGAGAGCCGCCAGGTCAACCCCTGCCCACCCCGATCCTCACAAACGGCTGTGCACACAGAGGAGTGAAGAAGACTCAGAAAGTGAAGGACAACATTGTTAAGCTCCCACTCCCCGCCCCCCCCCAGCCTGGCTTTCCTGGGACCTTCCCGCTGCAGCCAAGAGCCTGGAGGCTTCCCCCAAGCCCGGCCGCTGCGGGGAGAAGAGGACGGATGGGGGCGACGGCCGATGCGTAGCGGGAACCTCCTGCTTCCTCACGCTTCAAATGTTTCTTTAAACTTTAACTTATGACGGACATGAGACGAGCGAAAGTAACTCAGCCCCGACCTGTAAACTCGCATTTTGCAAGCAGCACGGATTTTTTTTCCTCCCCCCGCCTCCCCTCCTTCATATATGCATATATGTTTGGGGATTTTTTTATCCCTTCCTTGCTCTGGCTTGGCTTGGGAACTTGGGGCTTTTTCAGAAAGTTTGGAAAGAATAATCATAAAAATATCGGGGGAGGAAGAGGTGGTTACAGAGAGTTTCCCTTCTGGATACGAGGGGATCATTATAGCGGTTTTCTTGCTAGTGTGGAGCAATACCTCCCACCCCCACACCATGCACCCGGGCTGGGGCGTTGTGCAGTTTTGGAGGATGAGTGTGAAAAGTCCAGAAGGGCTATTCTCTCTTCCCTCTCCTCTAGCTGTAGAAATCCTGCGTGTGTGTTTGTGTACAGCCACGTACTCGTGTTACTGACCTGCGGGAAATATTTTACAGCTACTTATCTCTGCCGGTGCAGAAAATGAAGGCGGCGGGACTGTTTTCTCCTTCCCTGCATCGCTTTCTCCAGTTCTCCCCGTTTATACTCTGTCGCCCCATCCCATGCAGGCAGCCTTTTTTATTTGCCTATAACACCTGACACACGGCTCCGAGGGATGGTTCTTTCTGCGGTCTGGGGTGGCCTCTGCTCGGATAAGGCTAAGGCAAGGCAAGAATTGAGTGATGCGGAGCCGGGGGGAGAAAAACTGGGTTATTCCCAGTGATAGCCAGGGCCAAGGTTGCTGAAGTTGGGAGATGAAGAATTAGGAAGGAGCTCATTCTTTCTCCAAAATCGTATCCACCTTCAAGGCAGGGCCCAAATCGGTTCCTCTCCCCTCGGATCGGAGTGATAAGGGCATTGCCCTGCTTGCTTTGCTTCCCCTTCCCCTCACTCCCTTCCCGACATCCTGCCAAGCAATAGGCTGTAAAATAGTTATCCAACCCAGCAGCCAGGCAAGTGCCGTTTGAGAGTAATTTCTGCCCCGAGCTTTTGGCCGGGGGCAAAGCAAGCGTGCTCTCTAACTGATCAACCTGGATATTTCATTATTCATTAATTTACTGTTTAACCAAATCCCACTCATTATCAGAGGCAACGCTTGGCAGAGCCCAGCGAACAGTAGCAGTTGGTGTCAGGCGTGGAGAATTGGCCCATTTGATCCTGGGCTGTTTTATTATTCAACACCACTGACTGAGAAAAAGGCCCATGAATAATAAAGAGCCAAAGCGTGTTTGAACTGAGAAGCATGACACAGCCTTACAAAACAGCAGTTAGGAAATTAAAGGCGAGGTGGCCCAGGCTTTGCATTTTTTATTCTCACTGTGGGCACGGGCATTGGGATCCCACATTTTTGTTGCTCCTGTGTTTATTGTTGTCCTTAATGCTGTTTTCCCACAAGCCGTTTGAGAAGGGTAAACCCCAAATATTAATCGGGAACTTTTTATTACAAAGTTTCTTCTCTGCTCTATCTCGATTATTATTTTGGTTTTAATAATGACACAGATTGTGCTGCTTGCTTTTTCCCTTTTCCTTTACTCCATAGAAATTGAGCCCACTACAAATATCCAATCTGGATAATTTTGAGTGTAAATCCACAATCACACTTACAGGAGAAGGTTAACTGAGCGCTGGGATGTCAATGGTGCCACAGGAACTTTACTGAGATCCTGAAGGACCCTCCGGGCTAGGACGAGTCCATCAGGATCAAGTCTCCGCAAAACCACTACTCTGAAGGCATTTTTTGTATTTTGACACCACCTTCATCTCTGGGCGCTGACTGATCACCAGTTGAAAAGAAGAAAACATCTCCTAGACAGTGACACCATTCAAAAAATCTTTCACATCAGTAGCAAATGATATAATAGTAATCTTTATTGTCATTGTAATGTTTTTCACTCTTCTGAACTAAAATTTTTGCTTTTTTGGCCCTAATCCTTCCCCTATGTAAGGCAGAAATTCACAGATGTTATGCCAGTTACATCAGGGTAGAACTGCACTTTCCAAAATCCGTCTGTTTTCAGAGAACACTTAAGACCTTTGGAGTAGTAACATTTAGCATGTCTTTAAAAGAAGATTTTATTCTCTAAGGTGACTAAAACATGGGGTTCTGAAAAGGAATTGTGAGCAAGCAGTCAACAGCACCTTTGAAAAATGTTGACCAAAAGCTTTCTGACTTATAAAAGTCACCCAAGAACAGTGGAGCAAATTGACTTATCTGCAGCCACAATAATCACAAGAGTGAACCTGGAGTATTCACAGCAGCCTAAGCCTAATCTCACCCTCTTTAAATAAGACAGTTTTGCAAGACTTTTGGTCAGAATATTCTCTCTGTGTTGCACTTTCCATCTTTGTTGATGATAATGCTGTTGTGAAACACTCTCCAATTTCTTTCCATTGCATTATATTAGAAATAACATCTTCAATGTCATCAGGTTGCAGAAAAGATTCAGCTTTAACCTTTCTGTGGGCAAAAGGCAGGATGCATTTTGCCTTTCTTACTTTTTGAAACCACTTCTGTCGACTTTGTCAAGAATTATGGTAGGACCAGTCATGGCATTTCTGTCCTCCCTGCACACACCGCTGGGCACAACCTATAGTGGTAGGCACAGACAGGGTGTGTCACACCCCTAACGCTGAGCCTGGTCCCCCCTCCTTTGCCATTTGTATCTGTTCACACTCAGTCACTGTTTAAGATACTTGGAAGAGGAAAAGAGATCATTCCTCCTGTTTTGTGTTCTTTCCTGTCTTCTCTCTTGTCTTCTCTCCTGCCTTTGCAAGATACACAGAAGTGGGATTTCTGACAAGTAGTAGCTGTGCAGGGAATTATAATTATAAGACCAAGTGCAGGTTATCTGCACATATTAGTTCTGGTCAGGATCAACAAAGACCTCCTAAATGATTTAGAGTTACTTGATTTGGATCAATTGTTTATTTAATAAAACAGTGGCCGATTCAACTCCACACCACATGTCTTGGTTTATTTGTGGCCTGGCTCCCTGCAAAGGCATCTTTGAACAGGCCATGTGTATCCTATTGTGGCAGCAGGCACTTCTCCATAGGCTCTGTCTCATTCTGCAGGGTGTTTTTTGGGTTTAGGAGGTTTTATTTTTTATTTTCGTTTGCTTTGTTTTTCTCCTCACTACCTGCTGTTACTTCTACAAGAACTGGTGTGAATTTCATTAGGATTTTTATGACTTGATTAAAACACCCAAGTCCAAGTCCCCATCACTAATATGTGATCGGAAATTTGGCTTCTTAGTCAGAGCTTTGCTTTTTCTTTCTAAATCAAAACCTGTTTTAGAAATTACTTGAGATTATCAGAGCTTCCTCATAAGTCTGGTTCACGCTGACTGTTGGTTTTAAATACTGGAAAAATTAACAAGATGTCTGTGCATGTGGGTGCACATGGGTTGGTACAGATGATGCTTACTCTGTTTATGCCTCTAAAGTGTCCATATATAATCTTTTTTCTGTCCTCTTTTCTTTCTGTTCTTCCATTAGTATTCATGACTGTGGTTAGTGTTCCTGCAATTGAATGTACTCGGTGTAAACAGTCCCATAGCAGCCCAGATTTCTTGTTAGCATTTGCACACCTCTGAGGTGGGTCTTATCATCAAGAAAACCTGATGGGTCTAAGGGCAAGGCCCCTGGTCACTGTAACAACTTTTTAGCTGACTTTAGGAAAAGAAGGATTTCACATGCACATCACCATTACCAAACTGCAGTAGATGGCCGTGCAGTCATAGAGAAAAGAATATACATATAGGTTGTGTCAGTTGACTGCAGAGTGCTTGGACAGCCGATCACTGCAGTGGAGAGTGGTTGGCCATGTGTTAGGGAACATCAGTAACTTGCTTTCATAACATTTCCATAGATGCAACAGGGGATAGTATAGGTTACCTTGATATTCCTTTATAAGAAAAACTTTCTCCAGTTGGAAGATAGATACAGCACTAATCTCTTTAGGGTAGGCATCATCTATTGTTTCAAGTGCCCAGTATTTTGTAAGATGGCACCTTGTTTTTCTTTCCTGCTAGGTACTAAAATAAAACCAGCCACTGCATACACTGTCCAGGAACTATAAAATAATGATTCAAGGTGATATTTTTGGGGGAAAGCAACATTCCAGAGGAACAGCAGATCTTTCTGTTCGGTGGTAAGAAGTGGGTGCTCTTTGTGTGGCTGAAAGAAAAACTAAAAAACACTCTGCTGTCAGGATGAAAGAAGAAATCTGGTGTTTCCATGCGTGCATGAATGTGACGAGCAGACGTGCGTCCCAGTGAAGGCTGTTGAGCATAAGCGGATGCGAATGCCAGTGAAGGATTATACCGTAGGTGCAGAATTGCAGGTTTAATCACATGTGATTATAATTGAGCGTGGGGGGAGGTGGGCAGCTCTGGTGGTGTAACTGAATGGGGAGTGTGAGGGTGTGATTGTAATTAAGTGTGGGTGTAGCATGCTGAACATAACTGAATGTGAGTGCCGAGAGTTGGGTATGTAACCAAATGTGAAAGTGTCTGAGTGAGTACATGTTAGTGGAGGGAAGAGGGCATGATTGAAGCTGAAGGTGAGTGTGGCTGAGTGTGTATGTGATGGAGCTCGTGTGTGATCGGAGGACTCTCAGAAACCAGAGTGGCAGCAGTAGGACCATAAGAGATCAGCAGAAAGCCTGTGTTTCTGGAGCAAGGGGTGGGAGAGGTGAGCCTTTTCTAAATTCAATGTTAGCTGGGACAGCCCTTCCGCTGGTGTGCTCAAAGTCACAAACAATCTCATTGACTTTACTGCAGCCGAACATGCATGAATAAGTGCTCAGTACCAGGAACAAGGACTACAAAATTAGTGGATGTAATTAATGAACCCAATAGTGAACAGTGCTGGGCTAGTCTACAAAACATTGACTACTTGCTCAAATAAAATACTATACATACTTTTTTCTGTGCTCATGCTCCCAATGTCTTAAATTTTTTTCACATAGAGTTTAGCCTGTAATTCTACTGCAGGAAAGTTTGTACAAACAAGGAATTTCCAGTGACTCTTAGAGGATATTTGTGGCAGAGGTATTTTAAAATACTTTTTTTCCCACATGTAACACGTGTTTCTAAGAACTAAATTAATCCAATCAAGGCAAAAAGCTAACACATCATAAACAATGCATCTAATCAAAACTAATTAGCCCAGCTTGATATTCATATATCAAACATATACAAGAAACAGCTCATAGACTTGAGACCAAGACACCTCAAAGAAATTATTTGGAATGTGAATTCAAATAATGACTAAATTGTACCCTTGAAGACTGTGTGTGAATCTAAAAAGAAGCTGAATTAATTCAATCCTTCTTTTCCCTTCCAAACTAGTTGTGCAGCTCTAGCTGTTTGTGTGCCAGAATGATTTAAAATGATGCTACCAGCAACACTCTCATTGCCAGTTACCAATATACACAACTTTCCTATTATTTTCACCTTCCTTTTAACAGCTTCTCATTCAGACACACTGTTCTCTTCACATGCCTTAGGGCTTCTTGACACTTCAGAATTTACCAGAATAGCTATTCCAGAATTCTGGAATAAAATTGGCTACACGAGGGCTTTAATTAAACAACTTAGGAACCATTATCCAGAAATAGTAAATTTCCAGGAGTAGAAAACCTTTAAAGAAACAATGTGGCTTAGTGAGTAGAGACATGGCATGGTAGCAAGGAAAAAAATCCAGTATTTTCTCAGCTCTGCTGGTACAGCTGCTTTATCCCTCATTTAGTATATACATAAATGGGGATGAGGAGCCATATTCAGCTTGTTTACTAAGAGACTGAAGTTAATGTCACTAGATTTTACTTGTCTATAAGCTAGGCACCTGTTTAAGTTGCAGAGGTTCCCTCTATACAGATAGAGCTTTTTCCAGTGACTGGCTTATACCATCCTAAAATGAGGATCTAGATAGGCTGGATGAACATAATTTACACATCTTTGTTTCTCAGTGGATGTTATGGGGAGGCAGAGAACTCAACGGAAAGGTTATGAGTTGCTTTCTACCCTTAGTTATACACTTAATGAGCTATTAGGCCACATCTGATACATTTGCCAAAATAGACACAGAGAAGTGGTAAAAAGATGACTTTTGCTACTTGATTTATACTGAGAAGCTCTTTGAGGTCTTCAGATACAAAGAATTGCACTTCCCTAGCAGCCTCATTGCTACTGTAGACTTTCACCCTTCCTCTCCTGTGCTTCTTTGCATAAGTGGATTTAACTTGTAGCACATCTGACCTGGGAGAATTCAGCTTTTGTGGCATAATAGGTAAGGCATGAGTTCAACTTTCACAGTGTCTTTAAGAGTCACAGATGTGCTCATCATATCCACTGTGCTCTGACACCGTCTCAGGTGCTTGGTGGTGTTCTGCTTCATTTGTAGGCTTTGATAGGGGGAACACACGATGTCTACTAATAGCAGAGGATCATTGAATGTAGTCTTCACATTTAACACTTGCCATAATTTGTAATATGGTTCCAGATCTAGGATGTCAAATAGCCATCTGAAGGGAAATCATACTTCCTCCTGTTTCCTCACTCCTAGTTTCACAGTGGCTTAATTGCAGCATGAGTGAGGGAGACTTTTTTCCCCTAAAGTAGGCTGGTGGTTTAAGGGACTTTGTTGAGAGATAGGAGCCTGAAATCTTTAAAAAGGAGCAGGACACTAACCGTAGATCTCCTTCCTCCTGGGCATCTCTTACTTCAGCTGCACTTTGAATAAAAATGGTCATGAACTGGAAGTGACACAACTTGTTATTCATCCACCCTGCTCAGATCAGAGCATGCTTGATGGAGTGCTCAGGAGCACCCCACTTGGGAGCTTCATGCAGGTGGTATGTTAGCTTGGCTCAGGACAGTAGTGATGCACTGCCAGAATAATTTTCTGATTTATAAACTTCCTTATCTGTTGTAGAGGTGAGCTCTTGGATCATGCTCCCAGCCTTCTCTCTGAGATATGAGAGTCTGAGGACACAGACTCTAGTCTGATCTGTGGATGTTAGGTCATTGAGTGTCAAGCTCCTGGTGTCTGATTCAACACCCATCCGTCACTGCTGAAGCTTTCAGTGACATCAGTGGCCCAAGACTGAAGCCTTCAAGTGCAAATTTTAAGGAATGAATCACTGCACACTTCTATAAAGGTTCCTGCTGGAAATGACTTGATTAAAAATAACACACTTAGGAGAGGTGTTTCAGCTCCAGCCAGACCTCATTAACAGTATCACTCTTGATGTTCTCCTTGGCAAGCCTGGCGTTAGGTCTGCTTCAAACTTGTTTATGAGGTTGTTTGAGGTTTGTGCAGCACACAAGATCTACAGTTGGAAAAGTGTCACTGCATGAGGCTGTAATCCTCACTGTGGTCAACGTGTTGAGAGTTTTATATTTCCTGACCACAGGATATTTCCATAAAGTGAAGGGGGAGGGATATTATTGTGATTAACCAGCTGGTTTATTAAAACTTCTGGAAGCCACAGCGAAGTTTTAATGAGATTATTGTGTCCATAAACTGCAAAGTTTCTTCTGCTCTTTCTTGTTACAGAGAGAACAGAGGAACTGGCCAGGCCTTTCTCAGGCCATGTGAAAGGTTATTGCAGAACATAACTCTGGGTGTGAATGGTGGCAGTGAGACAGGGGCCTTTCTGGGGCACTCACCAGCTGAAAATCTGTGAGGTGTTTTTTCCCCCATGGTGTCTGAAGGTGTAAACTGCAGCAGAAGCTTTTGGCAGCCACGCTAGAAACAGAGACAGGATTCCCTCCTTCCCTCAAAACCCCCTGGTTAACCTGCAGGCTGAAACATGAGCAAGTTTTCCACAGGCTAGTCGTGACCCATGGTTTGAAACCATGTGTTTTATTTACAGACTCTGCTTTGCAGAGTCCTTAAGCATCTACTGAACAGTATGTGTGTGACTTCAGCCTGACCACTCAGGCTGTGTCCTCAATCAGAGCCATGCCAGGTTCCCTTTTGATCTTGTAACTTTGATGGAGCAGCAGTTTACACATGTTAACAACAGCATTTAGCATTTGTATAGAACAACAGGTACTTGGCTTGCTTTCCAACACTTAGTAATGCCTTGCTCTGCCAGGTAGCAGAATAATATGATGCAGTGTACAAAGAAGAGGTGAAATACGGCCTTGATCTGAGGAAAAGCAGCAGTAAGATCAGCTGTAAGAATTTCTTGGCCTTTCCATCTTGTTTCCTTCACTCCTTCCACTTGAAATGAAATGTGAAAAAATTACAGGCTGTCATAGTAATTTCCTAACCTTCTTCCTGTTTGTTAATTATATTATTATATATCTTAATTTCCTCATTTTCATTGCTCTTCCTTCTTCCCCCCCCCTTTATTTTTGCTTTGCTTTCATATTTTATTTAAAAACCTCCCGCATGATGGCATTTAGCCAACTGTCATTTTGCTTGGAGATGTGAAGAAAAACATTGAGAAAGCTTTACAAGAAAGAAGAAAAGTATGTCAGGTTGTATCCATTCTGGTGATCCTTTCTGGACATGAAAACAAACAAACAAACAAAAAAAACCCCAAAAAACCCAAAAACACTCCAAAACTGTAGGAAACTCAAATGATATTTCTAACATAAGGAGTTCTAAGTCCATCCTCTACAGCAGACAGCTTGGAGCTATCAGGCCCTACTCACTTGGCACCAGGCCCAAATGGCACAATCTAGTCATATCAGTATCCATATGGGGCAGATTATTCTTCATTTGGGTGACTTTGATGCAAAAGCAGACAATATCACACCTTCTGGTGTCAGGCTGGCAATAGACAATGCCTCCAGTACCCAACTCTTTGTAATCGTAGCAGTAATTGCATTTTTTTCAACCGATCACGAGGGAAAGCATTAAGCCTCTTCTGTAGATAACCCCTGTACATCCTAAGGTGTTACAGGTCCTAGGAGCCATGAAAACATTTTTAAAGCCCTGATAAAATATTTCTAAAATAAACTAGTGTGTGGTCTGTTTTATAATGAGTACAGTAAAAATTACCGGACCAAATTTATCCTTAACAAATGCAAGGACATAGACGAATCCCATTTTTTTGGTTGTTACAGTAGCAAATATTTACATTTTTTTTCCCTTTTTAGGCATCAGCTCAACAATTTTTGTTTATTTGTAGCATAAATGAAGAAGAAAGAATGTTGTTAAATGAATAAGCCATATAAATACAGACAACATAAAAACACAGAGTTGGCTAGTAAAGTCCTCAGAAAAGTAGTTATGAAGTCTGATTCAACTTTCATTTCAATCAGTAGCAAAATTCTAATTGATTTCAGTAGGAACAGGGCTTGGTCTTAATTTCTTCAGTCCTGTCGACTGTAAAGTAATGTATTCATATTGTGGCTCTCTAAAAGCAGCACAATCCGTTCCTTTAATTTTCATAGAGGAGGATCCACTCTTGTCATTTGGGATGGAAGAGAATAAGTGTGTAGTAGGATCTCTTTCAAGGATGTGATTTTATTATCCTTATGTGTAAATAACTTGCCTTGCAGAATATATATGGACTAAGAGGATTCTGTGGAAGTAACCAAGTCTAATTCTGATTATAACCACATAGGGCCAATGATTTAATAGGCAGAAATCTCATCACTGTAGGTTGGGCTGGAAAAACCTGCAGATGGACTTTCTTTAGCTAGGAAGGGCAATGGACAGGAGTCTTTCATCCTCCCTGCTTTGATGTATTTGCAGTCATCAATCATCAACATCCTTAACCCATTGCAGGAATGAACCTACTTAGTTATACACTGTGCAGTATCCAAGAAACTACGGTTTCCCCATCTCTTATCCAACTACATCCAGAGATCCAGCTTATTTCAGGTACTCTGGGACTGAGACATAAGTGATATGACTGTCAAGCAATGGTGACATGGTGCTTCTTCTACACTAGGGATCTTGTACAGTAACAGTTGATAATTTGTGTAGTTCATTTGGCTTGGTCTTCAGGTGACACTGAAGGTTACATTTGCTTAGCCTTCTGATACTGAATCTCCATGCAAAGCTACAGCACATATGCTTGCATGCACATGGTATAGGAACACTTAAGTGATCACTAAGGAGTCTGCACTGAAGTCTTTAGCAAGGCACAGAGGACAGGGAATATCCCGTGCTTATGGGAGCTCCACTTGTAACCTGCTGTAGACATAGCCATGTTTTGAGAGGTGTCTTCCTCATCCCTGAGCCTGAGAAGTGATTAATGGACCTTTTATACCAGATGGGATGATCCTTTACACTTTTGTTTGGCCAGAAGGCCAGCAACCACTTTTTCAAAGGAAACCTTGATCTTATATCCAGGGATAGGGTCTGCCCCCTTCCTGGAAGTGTCCAAGGCCAGGTTGAATAGGGCTTTGAGCAGCCTGGTCTGGTGGGAAGTGTCCGTGCCATGGCAGAGGAGGTGGGCTGGATGATCTTGAAGGTCCCTTCCTACCCAAACCATTCTATGATTCTGTGATTCTAGGATTTTATGTTAAAGTGAGGGAAAACATACATAAATTTTCACTTGCAAAAAATGCTGCAAAGGTTATTTTAGAGGTATATTGCAGGACATTACTGGTTCATGTATCATGAAGGTAGAAGAGTTCTTTAGTTTTACCTCCTGCCTCATCCTCTCTTGATCATGGTCTCATGTGTTCATTCATCTGTTAAAGACTTGAGCAGTCTGTATTCTTACCAGTTCTACAAATCTAAGTAGTATGTATGCAAATGAGCAAATAAGTTGGTTAAAAACCTTCAGGAATAAGACACGAGGTAGCAGTGACCTTAAATCACAAAGTTTGATCTGCTGGTGAGGGAGTGGGGCATCTGAGATGTTTTACGAGGAAGCTTCTCAGTGGGAGCTGCAGATGTCCCAAAGGTAATCCTCTTCACCTCACTGTATTCTTGACCCACATGACATTGGAGGTGCCTGCTACTGCAGATGCTGTGTTTCAGGTGATGTTAAAGGAAAGGCTTTTTTTTTCTCTGCAGCAGTCAGGCTTCCAGGGATGTTCTGCATGTGGACACTAATCCTCTGCCAAAGATAATTATATTACCTCTAAATTCTCAGTGCATTTTTAGTGGGTGAATAAAGTCAGTGCCTCAGATCACCTGTAATATCGTATTGTTCTATTAAATCACTGTGGCAGCAATGGTTGTCCCACAACAGAAAACATCTTCATGAAGAAAAGGTGTTTTGATCAATGTATACAGGGTATGTATACCCTCCAGGCAAGGAAGCCACTGGTCACTCTGTGGGACTGCCCATTTTAGTTCAGGACTGTATATCTACATACAATAAGTGCTAAAGCCCATCAGCCTCATCCCTTCCTCTGTGTCTAACAGCACAAAATTATTCTACAGGTTTCTCTTTTTGCTAATTGGCAGCTGCTCTGTAATTATGAGATAACCGCTCCAAATGAAATATTTGGGATTGGGTTTGAAATATTGTCTTTTCCTGCCTGCCTGGGGGATTTATGCAAATGCAGAAAAAATTGTACCCTAAGTCAAAAGATTCTGTGGTCTTATCCACCTCTTCCAGGACTTTATGAGCAGGAAGGAAGGTTAGGGCAGTTTTTCATTTCCTATGTGAATGTCAGAGCTTGGAACAATAATGGGATCTGGAAATGCTCTTTATAAAAAGTATGTTGAAATTATCAGTAGAATGGAAGGGAAATGCACCAGGTGAGATAGGAGATATAAAAATAATTTTCCTGGTACAAAGCAGTTTTCTTCCTTTAAATGACATGAGGGGCTAATCTGTTTAGTATCCAAGCAAGCTATTTATCTGGTAATTTATTTTCCTGCAAAAAAGCCTTTCTGATATTATTAGGATATAAACAGACTGTATATGTATTGTTTGCCTTTTTTTTTCCTTCTCATTTCAAATGCTGAAAAGAGCTGACTATTTCAGCTTTGCAGCTGACAGTTACTGACTGTAGGTCAGAACCACAAGGTATAGATTAGGACATTTATAAGACTCAAAGGACAAGAGGTTAATTTTAAGTGTGAACTTTAAAAGCCTCAGCTGACTTAGTTTGAAGGAAAAGATGAGACAGGTTCAAAGGTTAACATTACTTAAGTATCCCGGGACAAGCTAACTACAACACCTGGGAGACTGTGGTTTTCAAATAACCCTTAAGCATACGAAATTAACAATAATTTGATAAGGCTTTTAAGTTCCAGAAGATTGCCATGGTCAATAGTTAGCACAGAAGGTATACCATGCCTAGAACTCAGATGCAGAAACTTAGAGACTTTGTCAGATTTCCCAGTTTTCTGTTCATAAGAAACCAAACAAAAACGAATGCCATAAAATACAGGCATGCTGCATTACATATGGAGCTACAATTAGTTCATATGCGTACTGTGTATATGCACCTACATACATGTTTAAACAGGGGAGGAAGAGAATGACAATGAATCGTTGTTGAAGAAAAAGAGATACAGTAGCAAATCAAAACTTGCTTCTGGGAAGCATAAATATGAAAAAGCAGTATTTGTTACCTCAACAACACTCATGAGATTTCTAAAGAGATACTGAATATCTGGGGGGTAGATTAGTCTCATGTAATGTTAAATGTCTAGACGGTAGGTACCTAATCTAAGCTAGTTGTCTAAGCTGTTGATCATCTCTCAATAGTCAATGGAAGCAGACAGGATCCTCCAGAGAGCAGTTCATCTCACTTGCACCAGGATGGATTAGGCCGTTTCTCGAGGTTTGCATCTTTCTTCACTGACTATGAGAGGAACTGATTAAGTAGTGTAGACAGATGTCTAACTTTCTGATGGCTAAAGTTAGGTGAGGTGAATTCATTCTTCTTGTGCTTCCAGATTAACACTTCCAAACCAAATAATCGCTTTAGTGTTTGAAATGCATTAGGTTAGATTGTTAATCTAAATATTAAAAACCAAAGACTTTGAACTACTCAAGCTTTTGCATATCTTCTGTCTTTAAACATTACTTATATTGCTACAGTATTCTCCTTCATCTGTCCTTTCTCTGCCACCATTAACCAAATTCATGGGGCATGAGGCCACATTCCCACCACTTGGATAATACCTAAATCTTATGCCTGTATTTAAACACTGCCTACAATCCAGTGCAAGATGAAACCAAGTGTGTAGATACATAAATAATTCAAAGATTGTCGTGGTTTAGGCCCAGTGCATAACTGAGCACCACGATGCCCCAAAAAAGGGCTAGTCAAAATAAGGACTGGGAGAGCTTCTCACCACTTAAACAGGTCACAGGCAAAATACAGACTCATCATAAGGAATAAAAAACAAAACAATTTTAATTTGTTACCATCATCAGAGCAGAACAATGTGAGATAGAACCAGATTTTAAAATCAAAACACCTTCCCCTCACTCCTCCCTTCTTCCTGGGCTCAGCTTTTGTTCCCGGTTTTCTTCACCTTCCCCCTCCCCCTTTGCCTTGAGGTGCAGGGGGATGGGAGTGGGGATTGCAGTCCATTTTCACATGTGCTTCTCAGGAGTAGGAAAGACTCCGCCCAGCCTCTCTCTCTGCTTCCATGTGGCCCCCTTTCCACAGGGAAAAAAATGTCCTCAAAAGTCCAATACGGGTCTGCCCACATTTGCAGTTTCCCTCACACACAAAACTGCTTCAGCCCAAGTCCACAAAACTCCAATCTGGGTCTGCCCATGGTCACAGTTCCCTCACATACAACCAGTCGACCCGGCTCTCGCCACGGGTTGCAAAAGGGAAACTTGGGTTCTGCGTCCTCCTCCTCCTTCCTCTCCTTTGATTCCTTCAAACTGACCTTGGTGTTCTTCAAAGATGTTCTTCTTGGGCCCCACTCCTTTCTCTGCTGCAGGTCTCTTCTGATGGTTCTGGATATCCTGGCTCTCTCTCGCCTTTTTTCGGGATGAGCTGCAGCGGGGCTTAAGCTTAAGCTGTGGTCGGGGCTGGCCAAGCCCAGCCGGGCCAGGCCAGGGCTGCGTCACCTGCACCTGGGGCCACGCTGGTCAGGACCAGTGCCAGAAAAAGAGAGGCATGCCCTGCACCCCTCTTAAATACACGAATTCGCAGGGGTGCTTATTGGCTTAGCCCTGGTCAGAGGTGGGTCTGACAAATGAAAAGGGGAAACTTTTCAGATAGCTTCTTAAAGGGCCATCTCCATAGCCCTTCCCCCGTTACCAAAGACACAACCAAAAGCTCCTCACAGAAAACCCAATACAAAGATAAAGAGAAGTTAGATTTAGTTAGAAGTTAAAGCACTTAAGTGTTTTCAACATTTTCAACATGCAGTTACCTATGGGGTATCAAAGTACTAAAGGTCCTACTATGGGAAGTAGACAACACTATTGGTGGGATACAGAGGGAGTGCCAGCTTACACACTTAAATTTAATTTGATACCCCAGAAGCTCAAATTGAGGAGCCAAATACAAGTTATTTTGTCCTACCCCTGACCCTGAAAAATCCCATGCATCCAAAGTTGTAGTCAAGCTCGTGTAAGTCCTACCACCTGCCCACCTCTCACTTATCTCTAAACGGTACCCTCAGTTGTGTGTGTCTCTGCTGAACTAAATACCTGCCTGACTCATGGTGTCAGGTCCCCAAAAGCCAGACTTGCACAGATTGTCCCTAACTGCCAGACTTCAGCTAAAACATCATAGCCCTGAGGAAGGCATCTGTCCCCCTGCCCTGAAGGGATCTTCCGCATTAAGAGCTATTCTATGGCCTGGGATTAGAAGTGATGGAGGAAAAGGAAGGAAGTAGGGAATCAGCCTCAGTTCCTATAATCAGGCACAAGCCGTTCTGCTGGAAGGAATGCAATATTCATGGGACCAAGGTGACAAGAGGGGAAAAAAGCTCTGCAGCTGTTTTGTGTGCTGGTATGGAAGACTCCTTTTCCTGTCATCATGTGTGCACTGAGCACTGAAAAGCCATAGGGTAAAGCATAGACATAGTCCCTGGAGAGCTCTTTATCAGTCCTGATGGTGCCTGCTGACTTGTCAGGTAGGCTAAATGTCATCATTTTGATTATCCTGTCGAGTGAGTACCTGCTGCTTTTTGGGATGCCTGTTTTGAGTGTTTGTAGTAAATAATCTGAATAAAGTTCTAAAATCTTGATCTAAGCACAGAGGAGTACAAGGTCCATCAAACCTCTGTAGATCTGGAGCTAAGTGCTTCATCATTTTAAAAAAACAGAATAATGAGGGCACTTCAGAAAAATGCACCTAAACTTTATGTATTTTTGTCCAGAAGTAGCTAAACTGAAATAGGCAAAGTGGCACTGGTATGGCATCAATGTAAGCAAGGTCAGAAACAGTCACAAAATCTGTATTTTAAGCTCCACTAAGTCTTTGTGATAGTTCCCGTGCAAATCATCCATGATACCTTGCTTCTAATGGGCTTTCTCTGTTAGCTGTAACATTTTGCAGTCTATTTCTCCCAGGCCTTGGATTTTCTGGCGGTGCACACATGCTCACTGTTAATAAAAGCAAATGGCTACAGGGGATTCTGAGTCTTAAATTTAATAACGGGTAAGAGTTAAAGTAAACAGTGACTTTGCACCAGTGCGAAGGGCTTTGCAATGGACATGCCAACGGTGAAGTGCAGCTGAGCCATGCTCTTTCCTGGACACAGACCTGTGCATTATCTGATCAGTACCTGTTACGGCAGACAAGGAAAACCAGATTTTCTCTCTCACCCTCTTCTCTTACTCATCTCGACCTCTCCCTTAGTGCACCTGTGAAGTCTCAGACAGCTTTTTTCCCCCTTTTTCTTTCTTCTTTTTTCCAACTCTCCAGCTACTGATGCAAAGGGAGTTTCCAAAGCATCCAGGATACCAAGAGCACCGTGTAAGGAATAAATAGCAAAAAGACTGGTCATCCCATGGCAAATACCACAAGGAAACAGGAAAACTCAAGCAGTAAGTACACCAGTAATTCTAATCGATATGCCTCCTTTGCATGTCAAGCTACAAATGCAGAACAAAGTTGGTTAAAATGTACGTCCTGGGACATTTTAACATCTGGAACTTTTTATGTATTCATGAAGATTGTGAGTCAGATTCAAAAAGCTGTTTAAACAAGTGTGTTGATACACATAAGGTTTACTGTATATATAGAAAAAAAGCATCATTGTTAACATGTTTTTTTGTATCACTGCCAATCTCCTGCCAACCGGGGATAGAGTGTAGGTTGTTGGCATGCATTCCTAAAACCCTCATTGGAATGGAAACTTCCCAGTGCTGGTTCAAAGGTTAGCTGGGTGTTTGATTTAAGTCAAGCAGCCGTAGAAAACAGGGATTTATTTTTTCATTGAAATGAGTGTTTACACTGGTAATTCTCACATTTGGTTTTTGTTGTTACCGGAGATGTTTATTTGGGCTTGAAACAAGTAGTATGGTTGACTTGGTACTAAAAGAGGTTGATTTAATTTGGGTAAGATTTGCATTATAGCAGTAGCTGACTGTTTATGAAGGGATTAGGCTCACTTTATGTTGATTGTCTATAGATTAGAAACCTAGTCCTGGTTAATCAACCTGTTTTAGGCCTCAATGAATCACTGTGTGGAGGTTACTACTTCTTCTGCACTGAATCTATCCACAGAAACTGGATGACTAGTTTAGTCCAGGTACCTAATGCAGTCTTTAGTGTGATTAGTGCTGCCATTAGTAGGTGTTAGTGATATGAGCTTCATCCGTGCTTCAGAAATAGAGGCACCTCAAATCTGTTGAGAAAACCCCAGTTCTTTAAGAAATGAAATTTAAGTTTGTCTCCAAGTTCCTTTTGGCTTTAATAAGTGGAAGTGAAGTAGCTCTCTTTTAACACCATGTGCCTGATGGAGTGTAAAGCTGCTCTTCATTTCATGAACCCTTCCATCAGCAGTCATGGTGACGTGCAGCCTCAGATATCCACAGGTAACTGGCCAAATGGGTTGGGATGGAGAATTGTAGCCTGAGTCCTGTGGTGCACTATATCAGTGTCTTCTTGGGAGTAAAGCAGGAGGCAGAAAGATTTAATTTTTCCACCCACTTGTTCTCCAGCCATAAGGGACTCTGTGCCTCAGGGAACCCATCAGGTAGTTTTCTATCCAAGAGAATGAGTTTAAGCTATAATTAATTAATTAATCACTGTGAAGCACTCTGAGATTTTGTAAGAGTTAGAGGCAAAAATGCTAATACTCAGGTATATTGCAACAATAAAGATAGTGCACATGTAAAAAGAAATAATATTTTATGAATGTGTTTACAGTATCCTAATTTAATATCCATTTGGTTTGATTGCCCTTAAAAAGCCTCTTTAGTCAAAATGTTACTTTCTGTTAGCTCCTTGTAGACCCATAAAATGTAAAAAGTAATGCATTAATTCTTAAAATTGTGTTGCTGGCTTTTTTTTTCTTAGAAAATATAATTTTTAATGAACGAAAATCTTTTTGTAAATATTCTGCCAGAAGATGCTTGCATTCAGCTTTCTGGTTAGAATTAAAAATATTAAATTACACCTCAGTGCTTTTTTAAGATGGAATTTAGGTGTCTACAAGACAGAAATCTAAATATAAGGAGATTGTTCTGGATTCCTTTTGTATGCAGTGGTGAAGACAGGTGACTCCTGAGATAAATAGACTTAAAATAAGGATTTGACATAACTGTGATGAACAATTCTCCAGAAGTGCATATTTTTCTTTTTTAGCTAGGGAACTTGCAGTTTTTACTGCAGGTGATCACTATACCTTTAAGCGTGCCAAGGTGAGATGAAGTATGGCTTCGTTTTCTAAATGAGGCAATACAATGGCTTTCTCTATTTCGCCATGTTTGAATTGTGAATTACTTTTCACCACAGAACTGAATGATCTTCAGTGTAGTTATCTACACAACTAGATGTTGCTGACAGTAGGAAGACACTTCAACTCCATGGAAATTAAAGCATATTAAGGATTTAGGCTCAAAATACTATTTAAAGAAAGGCAGTGATACAGGAAAGGGATGGATCTTGGTCCCGCTTCAACTCCACTTGCATTATAATTGCTGCCTCTGCCTCTCCCTGGGCTTTTCAAAGCTGCTGAGCATCAATTAAATAATACTGAAATCCAGTGGGTTAGCATCCTCTCAAGCCTTATACTCTGGATGAAAGGTGGGATTTTCAGAGGACTGCAAAAACCCATTGGCTTCCCTTGAAAACTACACCTCCTGCTCCCTTAAGGCTTCTTGAAATCTTTTTTTCAATATCTGAATATTGGCGTAGACCCTCATTTTAAAAGAGACGAATAAAAAGGTCCTGATTTTCAAAGAAATGCTGAGCACGAGTACTTTAAACTACGGGCCTCATTTAATATAACTTCAGTTGGACAGGTAAAATCAAGGTACGCTGAGGACCTGAGTTAGCGATTCATGTGTAGGTCATGATCCCTTTGAGATGCTTCGGGAGATCTCAGAGGACTATGGAGCTGTTGGATAAGACACAAGAGATATTATAAAGAGAGCTTTCTTGGAGTGGAGGCTGCAGACACCTGTTTGTTGAAGTCTTGGACTTGAATTTTGCAAAAAGAGCCTGATATTTCTGTAAGAAGATCATATCTTCAGAGGTTTCTTCAACATCTGCTTCTTATCCCATCACAAACGCAGTGGCATTTCCACTTCCAGTCCCAGCTTGCAACCAGCAGTAAAAGAACGTTAGAGGAACTTGATGAAGTCTGGTTTGAGTTTAGGTGTAAAAATGACTGAGGCTCATCTGCTTTCTATCTTCTATGAATTGCTGGCTAGTCCTTTTCAGTCAAGATGTTGAAGTGAAGATTATGTACATTTTTAAGGAGATTGTGTAGGGGCCTGGAATAGGGGCTAGGTTAAAAGAACTAGGAGATCCTTCTCCCTGTGTCTCCTCTATAAATCTCTTATTATCAAAATAATGCCTTATTTGTGGTCTTGGATGGCTCTGCCTTGAATGAGTCATATTTCTTTTGATACAGATGATTCATATCACTTCTAGTACAGCCCAGGCTTGATCTGCAGAAAAGCTTAACAGCAGAAAAGCTATAGCAAACAGGCTCTGCACATGCTCTGAGTTTCTGATAATCAGTCTTTATTTAATTAAGCTTCATATCTTTCTTGTGATGTAATTATTACTATTATACAAGTTGTACCATATTGTAAAAAAAAGAAAGAAACAACAGAGATATTAAGAGACTGATGAAGGTCATGGGAGGTGTTATTGTCAAGATCTGAATTCAGAAGTGTCTGTCTTACTATTCCTTGAAAACACACAATGCACTTTTCTAATGTTGTAGAAATACGTTCAACACAGCCACAAAGTGTCTTTATTCAGCTCCTGTTGCACATCGAGTTCTGATTCAAGGACCACAGACTGCTGTGTCCCTGACTGTAAGGATGAAACAGCTTGTATGTGTCATTTTCCAGAGATAGTGATCGGGAAGCAGAAATATGTGCTTTGGTGAGGTTTTGCAACTAGAGACAATGAATTATGCATATGTTTTTCTGAACCTCTGGTCCCTCTGCTATCAAACTGCTTGCATGGCTGTGCTTTCTTAGGCTTCATCCTCCACATGATAATCATACTGTTCCTCTGCCAGCAAGCAGGATTGTCCAGCATTTATACTGAGGAGAAAGGGGTGTTTTGCAATTTAGACCTCATGGTTTCTGCACTCTTACTGACATAGCTGAGTACGGTTCCTGCATGTGGAGAAGTTTTCAATGTTGCAGTCTAACTGGACTCAGCCTTTAAGAGATGTAAATACATGTCAGGTGAAAGAAGCTGTGAATGAATCCCAGTTGAGTGAATGTGTAGTTTAGTAGCAATTTGAGATAGTTTGTCAATGTGACTCTCTTTGCTGAGTCAGAACTACAAACCAACAAGATCTTCAGACCTGAACCTGGCAATTAAAAATGAGTGTTCTCTTGATCTTTTTGTGTTTCACTGTGGACCTGAAACCAAACACTGAAAACAATTTTACCTTAAAGAAAAAAATCAATACAAAAAAGACCTAATAATGTGTTAATTATGTCCCTTGTGTAAAAACAGTACAAATTATATGCACCTGCAAAAGACCTACACATTTCAACATTAGAGAATGATGTAGTTTTGTTTTCTTCTCTAAGTGTTTTTCTACATCATTGAAACAAAGACAAATTAGCCTGAGAAGCCTAACAGTGTTAGATTTCTTAATGATTGCTCTGATGTACCAGCAGATATGATCTAATATCAGATTTCATCCTTTTTACTTCACATTAATTACAAGGACACCTTCAAAGATAAAAGTAGAAAATACATTAACTTTAAATAAGAACAAGATACCTAAGTGATAGAAAGAGAAAACAGCTTACTGAATAGCACATTTCCCTGTCTATTCAGACACCAAGCTGGCTGCATCTGCACTTATTCTCTGGAAAGAACTTAGAAAAGATGCATAATCCTCCTGTGCCAACATTTTCATGTAGGTATAAGTGGGCACTGGAAAATAAATAACTGGTGAGATGATACGAAAATCAGACATCATCTCTATTGATTATAGCAACACTAGCCAAGTAAATCAAAACAACTTTCACTGAAACAATGCAATAACAACTCCCAAATCCTCTATCTCACATAGAGTTTATCTTCTGAAATGTTACGTTTAACTCTTAGCACTATTAGTTTTTCTATTGCTGTTGAATTTTGGTGAGAGACATTCAGACACAATAATCTCAGGTAGTGAGATAAAGGCAGCTTGATCTTGAAATTTCTGTATAGATATTTTATCACCAGGTTGTGCTTGATTTCTAGATGATTGAAATTATTTTTTATATAAAGCTGTGATCACCTGCTGGATCATATGGACTAAGTTGGCTTTCCCAGTCCAGTTCCTTACTTACTAACAGTTGCATCACAAAAACAGTCATTAGTCCTCAACACACTGTGGAATATATTGTCATTCTGATTCCAGCGAAATAGATGTGAAGCTCTTTTTCTTCTCGCTACGGTTCCCAGAAATATCTCAGAAGGAGCTGGCAGACTGGAAATTTGCAGAGATAGTGTATCTGTTTGCATGGATAAGCAGAGATTCATTCTTCAGGTCAGCATCCTTTTGCAAAATGTGCAATTCATATTGAAGAAAAAAGCAAAACAAACTTGTGAGGGCCTTGAAAAAAAGACCTCATTTTTTGGCAAGAAAAACATGTTCTAATATCAAGTTATAAGTGAAATATCTAGAGGGCTACAACTGTAATTAATTCAATTATAATGAAGTAATCAATACATCGACACTTTCTTATTTGACAAGGATGATTACTGGATCACTATTCATCTCCCAGGTTTCCCAATAGTCAATACCTCTAATGAAAAGTCTCCTTTGACTC
>NW_010192982.1:24615-39269 GCF_000695765.1 Mesitornis unicolor
TGATGTTTTAGCTTGTTTGAATTATTAGCTCTAATTTTGTCAAGCTGGAACGTTAGAGACCAGGCTGCTAGGATACTGCAAGATTCATGGGTTTTGGATATTGTACCACAGTAAAACAGCTGGAGGGGAGGGGAGAACCGGTATGGTGAGTAATGGCAAATGCATCCATCACAACGAAGAAACTTCTATCAGCCCCACTGGCAAAACAGTGAGTTACTGAACTATCAAGGATATCAGGCTGAGGATTTTGAATGATAGCTAAATATACTTTCCCCTTAGAGGAGTGATCTTGCTTTGGACTGATTATATTCCTTGCTATCAATGATGACAATGAACAGCTGTGCTCGGTGGTAGCTGCTTGCAGTTTCTTTGCCAAACATATCCACTCACAGGACAAATAGATGCATTTTGAAATTAGCAATAAAAAAAAGACCAAAAAAGCGAGGAATAATACAGATATGTGGTACTGTCCAGCTATCTTCGAGTTATGTTTTGACTGACCTACTAACATCACTGAGTCTATTTATACTGTCTCCTACATTTTGTTATAAAGCTTTTTAACAATGAGGTACAATATTCCCATGGGGTAAAAGAGCTACAACTACAGGAATTTATTTCTAGCATAAAGCCAAGCCATGAGCTCAACTCATAATTTGTCACAGGATAGATATCTTTCTTCAAAACCATATCAGTGCATGAACAAAAGTACCAAGAGAGAAATTGTGGCATAATTGATGGTAGTGGCGAAAGTCTCATTGTCTTCAAAAAGGACAAGAGTTTAACCACTTAACACAGCTCTGAGGTTCTCTCCAATCTTAGTATATCTTTGCCAGTTTTTTCAGTGATGAAGAGGCTTTCAGGACCTAAAGTCTGTAAACTTGGTATTTCAAAAAATTATTTTCCTTAGGGTTGAATTTGGATTTGATATTTTAAGCTAGCAGTGTTTCACAACTGTTCATCTTGGTTTAATCATTTTGTCATCATCTTTACATCGCTTGATAGATCTGGGGAAGACTATCATAAACAGTCATATTCACCACAAAACTTTCAGATGCATATCAGTCAGACTGGGTAACTGTAAGAATTTCTTATTATCTTAAAAATCTCCTTATTTAAGATTGTAATTCACACCCTATCCTCTTTTTCTCCCCCTTCCAGTTTCTCAACTGAGAATAAAGATTGCAAAACCAAGGAAAGACATGAACATGGTGGAAACATGGTGAAAATAGCAGTGAGCACATCTCAAAACCAGAAAGGGTGTATAGAGACTGTGTCATGCTTAAACTTCTGTATCAGGGGAGTAGTTAAAATATACCATTAAAAAATGGAGCAGTAATTATGAGAAGTGAACTAAGGAGGGGTAAGTATATAAAAACGCTGACTGCAAAGAGTCCAAATAAACTGGAGAATGAGGCCACTCAATGCATCAAGGCTAGACTTGGATATAGGTATGGAACAGGACAGTAGGAACTGATGCAATGTTGTGAGGGACAACTGACCTTTTGTTAGCACCACTCAGGACATTTAAAACCCGTTTTCTCCTGGCTTTTGCAGTGAGAAGAGTAATCTTCAATGCTAAGTCCTGAATGACCTGAATCAAGTTTGTATTTAAAATACATTGAGACCAACAGTATCTTGTGGGTTTGAAGTAGCCTCAGTCTGTGTCCAACCTGAGAACCCACTGCTGCAAAGGAAGGATGACTGTCCTCTAAGAGGGAATAAAATTGATGCCTAGTATTATTTAGACTTCATACACCTTGTGGCTCTGGACTTCTATCTTTGATCTCTACTGATTTCAAATACCATGTTCTGTATATGATGAATGGGAACTTGTTTACACATTGTTTTCTCTCGGAATAAGCAAGTGGAGAGAAAAAAAGGTGGACATATTAAAATATCTTCTTAGAGGTCTCTAACCTGACTATGACAACATTTAAATTTGAGTTAATGATGGTTTTATTCAGGCTGTTAGTAACTCTGAAAGGCTGGGCCCTTATTCAATGTAGTAAAAGGATAGAAATATTTATAGTGTTGAATTGCTCACTCCAGCAAAGCCTTTGCTTCAAGTTTACTGTCAACAACTCCATCAGGAGCTGGAGTCTGAAACCACACAGCTCTGTGTTAAACTCAGCTATTACAATATTAACAATGCCTGACAGAGAGACCTGTGAGGGTCAGCTCTTTGTTCTCATCTTCTTAAGATGGTGGATCCAGTGGTGAGCTCAGGAAGTCTAGTATGAGATTCTCTTTCTGATTAATGTACCTACATTTAGGTGTTTTTGTCTAGATGGCTAAAATCACAAAATAAACTTGTCTGAGTCACCTGGGTCCATATTAGGGTGCTGGATATTAAATATCCAACACATCCAAGTCAGGTTAATAGAAATGATACAGGACGTTATAAGAGACTTGAACTCTTTTGATGGAATATCCTGCATCATCACACATGGCATTAGACACCTATGGTTGAGTACATGAATGAAACTCTTAGTTAATACAGTCAATGGAGCTTGAAGAGCAATTAATCTTCTCTTAAGGTAGATACCTAAGCAACACCTGCTCTGGGAAATAGTGCCAGAGACCATGGCTGTAGCATGGTTTTGGCTGAGGTCAAGCTGATAATGTCACAAAACCTTCTAGGACTCAATCGAATTAGCACAGATGAAAGATTTTTCCCAATAGGGAATTTGGATCTACCCATGTAATTCTGGAGGCTAGAAGAGTTTATGTCATGCAGGTGGCCAGACCGTGCAAGTTGGCAAAATGATCCTGGCATGTCTCTGCTGACTGCATTGGTTATTGTTCCTTTGTATTTGGGACTGGTCAGACCACGCTTTGAATACTGTTTTAAATTTTGGGCCCTTCACGTTGATGTTGAGGTGCTGGAGTGTGTCCAAAGAAGATCAACGAAGCTTGTGAAGGGTCTGGAGAACAAGTCTTATACGGAAGAGCTGTCAGAACTGGAGGTGTCTAGTCTGGAGAACAGGAGGCTGAGGGGAGACCTTATCACTCTCTACAACTCCCTGAAAGGAGGGTGTAGCAAGGTGGGGATTGGTCTCTTCTCCCAAGTAACAAGCAATAAAACGAGAGGAAATGGCCTCAAGCTGTGACAGGAGAAGTTTAGACTGGATGTTAGGGAAATTTTTTTCACTGGAATGTTTGTCAAGCATTGGAACAGGGTGCCCGGGGTAGTGGTGGAGTCACCATTCCTGGAGATATTAAGAAGACGTGTAGACGTGGCACTTAGGGATATGGGTTAGTGGTGGACTTGGCAGTGTTAGGTTTATGGTTGGACTTGATGATTCCAACCTAAATGATTCTCTGATTCTATTCTATAATTCTGTGATTACATCCTTTCTGACAATGGCAGCAGAAAAAACTCTCATGTTTAGGCACCTGTATGTAGACATACAAGCTGAATGTCTTAATCTTGAACTGAATCCCACCTCTGGAGCAGAATGGGGGGCAGCTGGGGGCAGCTTCCAGCCCAGGGCATCAGGCATCTCTGTGAGGATGGGGGCATGAGTCCATGAGTTGAGGTCAGGATCAGCCCAGTGAAGTTGACTAGGATTAGACACAACCAGGCAAGGCCAAGGTCAGGTCTGCCTGTGCTTCAGTTGCTTTCCAGGGGAAACTAACACCTTTTCTTGGTCTTCTCAGACTGGCAGATGTTTGAATAAGATGTTCATTTGTCAGAGCTGTGATCTCAGTTACTTTTAACTGGTCAAACTGGTCTACTGGGTTGTAGTATGATGATGCTCCACCTATACCCACACATCTTCCTCTCTTTCATGCTGATTTTTTGAAACCTTTTTTTTTCACTGAGCAGTCATCTAAATGATTTGCCTCAGATTTAATCCTCTCCATCTCCTCTTCCTCTTAAGCAAGAGTAGTCTGAGGATCCAGCTCACTGTGAGGTTCCATAGTCCCAAATGACAGCAAGGGAAGGGGCAGAGCAGCATGGCCAATTTTTGCGGCCGTATGTGCTTAGGGTGGCTTCAAGCAATGGTGTGCCACAGCATGTGGGTGTAGGATGCTTGCTGTGGTGGAATCCAGCTGAGGTCTCCGAGTATTTAATAGTGCTTTTATTATTGCTGGTATTAAGGAATTATTCAGGGAAGTCAAGAAAAAGGAGGAAATAAAAGCTAAAATAATTCCTCCAAAGCTAGTCCAGATTTCCTAGGCAACAGTGAGGACAATAATGGCAGTCTAATCATATAATTTAAGCTCTGTTGATGGGAATAGCCTCTTCTTGTAATTATCTCAGCAATACAGTCGCTTTCATTTTTTTCTATTTACCCATTACCTTTTAAAGTTAAATAGCATCAGCAATAAACAGGAAAAAGTGGGGATATTTCCTATCTACAGTCACTGAGTAGAAGTGCAAATGAGCAACTGACTTCGGATTTTGGAGCTGGGATGTAATTGAATTTCAGACTTAAAATCTGGATCTGAATTTCAGTGGTAAACCTAATACAGGCTTTAACTCTAGCTGGTGTCAGAACTTTTAATTTAGCCTCTGTGAAGAGATAACTGAAAATATCAACTTCGAAACTTTCACCCATAAATAATTTATGTTTAAAGCACAGTAATAATCTGCTGTCAAGATTACAATTAAATTAACTATTCAGTTTACCTTTATGCTGAAAAAAAGCAGAAATTTCAATCTCCCTTCTGAGACATAATCTCAAGTCCATGGGAAATTCAGGACTTGCCTCACTGTAATTGGGATCTCATGCCAATCCACTCATTTCACTACAGTTGCTCCTGATTTACATTGGCAGTGAATGTTTTTCCACATCACTAAGAAATACAGTTGTATTTAAGACAGATTTATTTCACTGGAAATGGAAAGAAATTCCCCCTGTGAATACTATATTTTTAAAAAAAAAGCTTTGTCTCCTTTCCCTTCTACCCCCTGCCCCCTCTCCTTTTTGTAATGTTGAAAGCAATGAAGCAAATTTTGTTGCTACAGATCTAAACATGACAATTCGGCAAATTTTATTTCCTTAGTTCAGCTGAATTTGTTATCCTCATACAGTTCTGTAATTGCCTTTTTTTTTTCCCCAGCTATCAAGTTCACACAGGTAGAAGAAAGACTGCTTTAGATCTGAACTTGATGCTGGAGGTCGTTGAAGAGATTATGTAATACAGCTCAAAAAGCTTTACAAACTGTTCAAATAGCAGAACATTTCTAGTACAGTGCAGGAACATAAAAGTGAAACCAAACAAACCCAAACCGTTTTGCAATTACTGACAAAATTGTGCACTGGCAGAAAATGTGAAAGAATAACAGGAGCAGAGTGGTGGAGGTTTTTTTATTTCTTTTTCTTTTCTTTTCTTTTTTTTTTTTTTCCTTTGGTACCGATAAAGCAAATGCATCTCAGTTCTTGAAACAACTGAATGCATGTCCACTTCCCCTGCCTTACCGCTTTCTTTTGTATTGATAGCACTAGTAAAAGATAAAATAACATTAGCACCAAGTGAAAATTAAATTATGGATGTTACAGTTCCCTTTTTTTATGAATCTAGCTCTTTAAACCTTAGTTTAGAAGCTTAAATGTGGAATGAGGGACTATGTCCTGTTTCTCCCTGCTGGGTTCATTTAGGATAAAACCCAGGCTGTCCTGCATTTTAGTTGGAGACTTGCACACAGTGGGGGTGATTGGACTTTCTCTGCCCAAGGCACAACATATGCTACTTCCCATCACTTTAATAGGCATTAGTTCCGCAGACAGCACTGGTCAAATGTACATTATTCACAATCACTTTAATGCAAATATGCAAGGATGAGAGAGAAAATATGTCACAAAGAAAGAATCAGCCATTTCCGTTCCTTTTTGATTTTCTTATTCTATCACAGTGTCTCTTCTTTCACCACATCTACCTATGTATATATGTATCTATGCAACCACTGCATTTCCTGGAGGATTCTGTTTATTTTTTATGGGGAATCTCAATGTTGCTGGTGGAAAGTGTTTAGATGCAAAATATCAATGTTCCACTTTTTCTAAATGTTCTGCCTATTGTTATGCTTAGTTTTTACAGGAATAACACTTTCTTTTGCACTGTCAGCCTCTTCTTCTTCAAAAGGTTCATCCTAATCATTATTTTTATTATTTTTTCTTCAGAATGACCTGTGTCTGTAAGAAATAAAGCTTTCTAATTAAAATATTATCACTGCAAACCCATTCATATACTTCTGTATAGATGAGAATTAGTTTCATATTCTTGACCTTTTTTTTAGCTATGTAAACTACATATAGGGCTCTGCATACTGCCACTGTGCTGTGAATCCCATTATAGGGCTCTGTTATAAATGAGACCACAAAGATATGCTTAGTATCTACCTGTCCGTCTGTCTCCCTGCCTGTCTTTATTTCCTTGTGATATGTCCTGAACAGGTAAGAAACAAGTGATACTTTCGTGAGGATCTCATCCCAAGACAGATAACCCTAAAAAGATAATGAATGCAATTCAGCAGCTTATTCATAATATGGTGTTGCAAGTCACAATATCACAGCATTTTACTACTTTTCATTCTTTTTTTCTAATTTCCTTGCCAAGTGCAACACTTCACTCCCACCTTGCCCATCCGTTCATGCAGATGTCAAAGTTTTTCTAAGTTATCGCTATCACTTATGGTTGTTTCTTTCCAAACAACTTCCTCCATAAATTCAGAGGATGTTTGGAATAAGTACTGAGTGTGAATCCAAGCTTATCAAGCATTTGATAAACTGGAAAGAAGTTGCTCTGTGGCAGCCAAAATCAATCTAACCTTTGGCTGCCAGTGTTCCTTAAGAGAGAGGAATTGTTCCTCTCCACCTAGTAATCAAGGCCAGTGGTAAAACCTTGGCCAAACACCAAATGATGAATCTCAGTTCATGAACTATAGCAGTACAACCAGTTACCGATCCAGGGAGGTTCCCTGCCACACGGTGAGGCTCTTTAATATAACAAAGAGACAGCATAAGATCCAGTGATCTTGTGGCTGGATAAATGGAAACCTCAGATTTTTAGCCAAGAGCTTACTGCATCCAGCAGGATAACTTTTCAGGGGAAGTGGTAGATTCTGCAGATTTCATTTCTCTAAAGCTGTTTGTCTTTCCTAAGAAGACATTCAAGCACTACCACAGGTACCTGGGGTAATGGCAGGAACTTATCTGGTACCTTTTGAAGTTAAATAAAATACACCCAATGACACAGAACACCCTGGTATCAGAAAACTAAAACTATGCGTTCCCTATAAGAAATGAATTATTAAATAATATTTTTTGTTAAACATCCATGAAACTAAAAAAATATATTTTTAAATAGATATATTACCCTGAGATATTTTAATTCAGATAAAATGGTGTTTTCTGAAAAGAAGGTATTCTTCTCTCTCACATGCCACACGTGCACACAATGTTCACTTTGCAAGTTTCGTTAATGTTAAGTGATTAGGCATTAATTGCAAAATGTAACATTGTGTCAAGTTTGCGTTCTAAAGGTGACTTTTAATGGCACTTTGCTGTACCCATGACTTCCAATTATTGCTCAGTTTTGTCGTTTTAAGTATAGAAGCAAACACAGGACAGTAGATGTGCGTATGTATGTTGAAACACAGATAAGGCTTTTAGCAACCTGTTTATAGCATTCCTTTAAAATAAAGTACTTAGCATTACACAGAGGATTAAATGATGGCAACACGATGGATGAAGCTTGGTTCCTTTGATTATTCAGTATTACTTTGTTGTAGCCTCGGTATAATCAGTCCAGATTTACACCACCAGAGAGGGAAAAACAATTTTGCTTTTATTTTTTATATATCATCATCTCGTACAGTTACATAGATCATAATCAGGACTGGCCCAATGCCAAGTACCAGAGAGTCCTGGCCTAGAGAGAGAAATTATAACAATTTTGCAAAGAAAACAACAGGGAGCAAAGCAGCAAGCATTGCATCTGGACACCTGTAACTTCTTAGCCTAAGTGATCTGATGCCCAGTTACATCTGGATTAGCTAAGAGCTGTTTTTAATATTATTTCTAGTGATCTTTGTCCTCTGCATGTATAACAAGGTATTTTATTTGATCTGTCACTCTTATAGAAATAACAATTGAACAATAACAATAGCAATAAAATAACAATTGAAATTACTATGCTACTGCTCCTCCTCCTTCCTCTGCAGCCATTTGCTTCATTTGTGGTTTTTTTCCAATACTGGAAGAGCATACAAGTTTTTAAATAAAGTTTGGAAATAGCCAAGCATTGCTTCCCCTTGAAGCAATCACTTCACGGACCAATTTATTTGATATCACAATGTTATTATGCAGTTCAGTTGTCAAATATTTACATTGTAGGTTTTTTATTATGAATAGATGCTTCAATTGGGAAAGTCTGCATTCTCTGAACTTAGTAGGACTTTATCTTTTCTTACTGGCGTTGAGTGATTTATGTGGACAGCTCCTATTAATGCTAATGGAAAGCAAATGCGTAAATCTCTCCACAGTGGACAGATAGCAATCTTACAAAAGTGGTCCAAGCAAAGCTTGTCTTTGTATGGGGTCTAACTAACAATTAGCATTAAAGATTGACATCAGCTCCAGTTCAGTATTTATATGAATACTGCTAATCTAACTACAGAATCAAATTAATCCCTTGTGTAACTCCAGTGCCTGCTTTGGAATTTCAGCACTGAAGATTATGAGCTACCCTGTCTTCAAATGTGTAAGCTAAATATAAATGCACAGGTTTTAAAGGGTAGACTCTGTGCAGTCACAGGGAGACTTCTTAAAGACAACCTGTATAGCTCCTGTTACCTGATGTGTAAAGCCGTTTGAAAATTGAGATTTGTAAAGGAAGCTGAGAGAATTACATGTTGTTTGGGGTTAGGCACCTAAAATACTATCAGAAGGACAAGATCTTTCAGCAAAATCCTTGAAGAACTAGGAAAAAAAAAGGGTCATTTGAAAGGGCCTTTCTATGAAATTCTGATAGGGAAAGGAAACAAGGGTTGGGTAGAGAAAGGAAAAAGAACAAAACAAAGGGACCAGCTTTTATTCAGAAAGTCATAAATAGTTTTAGGTTGGATTGCTTTTGCTGAGAAGTGTTCTCTTTAAAAAGTACTGCAAAAAATAACAATATGGCTGATTCTTGAACAGAGCTACATTTTAGATACAATGCAAGTACTATTTCACAACATAAAGTGATGGTAAATTATGGCCAGGTATATACTAGGAGAGGAAATCTGGCTCAAGAGTGAGTTCTGCACAGCAGGGCCTTGGTGCCTCCCATCTCAGCTTTAGACCAAACTCAAGACATAGGCATGGGAAATAATTAGACATAAACTCATAAAATTCTGTTTAACTTCTCAGAAGAGCTAGACTGGTGGATAGGTGGGGTGTACTCTCACAGACAAGTTGATTAAGCATGAGGTTGGTAAATGCACAGTGAGATGGACTGAAAACTGATTGTGTTGACATGCTCAGAGGTTTGTGATCAGCGGTACAAAGTCCAACTGGAGGTTGATACCTAGAGGTGTGCTCAGTGGTCAATACTGGGGCCAATACTGTTTAACCTCCTCATCAGAGATCTGGATGATGGAGCAGACTGCACCTTTAGCATATCTGCAGGTGACACAGAACTGGGAGGAGCAGCTGGTACACCAGGTGAGTGTGTGACTGTGCAGAGGGACTTTGACGGCCTGGAGAAATGAGATGAAAGGAACCTCATTAAGTTCAACATAAGGAATGACAAATCCTGCACCTGGGGATAAAGAACTCCATGAAGCAGTGCAGGCTGGGGACCAATTGTCTGGAAAGCAGCTTTGCAGGGGGAGTACTGGTGGACAAGAATTCGAACAGAGGCCACCAATGTGCCCCAGCAGCAACAGTGGTAGCTGCCCTGCATCTCTTTTTGTTACATCTTGGTACCTGTGCCAATACAAGCCCACAGAGCAGTGGTACACAAAAAAACAACTTCATCACCCTGTGAACTCATGACTTCTGCTCAGAAAGTCTTGGCATGGCAATGTAAAATGGCAATTTGTCCCACCACTTTTCCCAGGCAAAGACATCTAGTTTTTGTATGTTTTTGTTAATATGAATCCTTACTGATTGTACTGGTGCTTGTAGACACTGGAATATTGAAGCACATAAAAATCTGCTCATAGAAATCTCTCTCAGATCTCTTTACCTTCGTAAGGTTCTTCAGTCTTCAGTGACATGCTGACTGGCAGTTTTGTGAGGACAACAAAAGGCAGCAGAGAAGCATCAGTCATCTTTGCCATAGCTGCCATTGCTCAAAATCAGGTAAAGATTCCCAAAGAATGTGAGGAAAAGGTCAGTTAAAATAAAATAAGTCTGCTGGGTCAAGTAGCTTGTGTCTGACTGAGCTCAGCAAATTGTGCCTAAGGAATTGTGTAAAGTGGCAAGTACATGGCGATATCTCCTAGGTAGTTCTAGCCTCTGGCTCTCTGTGGCTCTGGAATCTCTGAGCCTTTCTATTTAATAGTTGTCAGTGGATTTTTCTACTGTTTTCTACCTATTTCAATAATTTTTTAAGAGCAAAGCCAATCTTCCTGAAGTGATGATATTACTCTTTATTTAAAGATGTATTTCAAACAAACAAAGAGACAGAAAGCAGAACTAAAGAATAGTCTCATGATCAACGATCCTGTTTAGTGCCCTGTTAGTGATATCCAATTATTTGCATGATCCACAGAAGCAATTATACACCTGCTGTAGGAGCTGGTCTCTTCTGAAATCCACCATCTTGTACTCCTGAATGCCCTCAGAGTAATTCATACTCATTAGGCGCCTTGAGGCACCTCACATTTCTATTTTAAAAAAGCAAACCAAGTAATTCCAGAAATGCAATGACAAAGGAAAACAAAGGTTTTGGTTTTCTTTTTGACTTGAATGACATTATAATCGAATTGGATGGATCTTTTCTTTTATACATATACCTGTAGAAATGAGACTGCCACAGAGTAGCTGAACAATGTTAAGCAGGCTGCCACAGCTCACATTCAGCTGTACAAAGTAGGTTCAGAAGATTTCAGGCTAAGTTTATGACTTTTCTCCCTAACCACCTTTTAAAATGAAGTTTGTAAAGCACAGTACTAGCTGTGGGAGACCTACCCATGTTTCAGATAGAGTAGCATACATCCAAGGAAAGACACATGGCAGGGAAGATTCATCCCCTGCTCAGCTGACTAACTTTGACAATTCGTATGTGTACTTTGTGTTTAAGCTCTCATTGTAGCCAACAAAAATAAGGAGCTCAATTCACTTTGATTCGACATAGTTTTTTGTTGTCATCTGAGGCATCTAAGGGCCTGTGAGACATCTCTGGGGGACCTACAGGAGACTCATGCTCTTCTTGAGAGGCATTTGGATGTAAGATGAGACTTAGGATTAATCTCAGATACCACAGATACCTGTGTGTAGGCAGCTAAATCAAGCCCTTCATCAGTGAGAGTCAAGAGAGCAGTTCAATGCACCTGAGGGCAGATGTCTGCTACTATATAGGTCTGTAGTTAGGAATCTAAAATGTAGATCTGTTCATCTGCTCTAGTCATCTATGCTACCATTATAATTAATGGAAATCCTGTCCATATAATTCAATGGAGCCTGAAAATAAGTTCAGCTTCCACTAGAAATACCTACACATATTTGGTCAGGCAGATACTCTCTGAACTCCACTGATGGTTTCAACTGGATATTCATTGGCTCTGGCTCCAATCAGAGACAGCACAAATGCAGATATGCACTTCTGAGACACCTGAACATAGATGTCTGGGTCTGAATCCCACCTACAGACACTCACTGGATCAAAATGATTGCGTTTAAGCCTTGCTTCATAAGAAATTAACGTGAGAAGCCTCATAAAAAGAAATGAAGGAAACTGCTGACACCAAATACCCCATCACATCACCGCATGCAGACACTAACTCTGCTTTTAAATCACATTCATCTGCCGTTTCGCTCACCCATACATGCACTGTGACAACCTATGCTGTTAAATATAAACCTCAAGTCCCTCCCCACCCCATGCCTGAATATATCCAAATTAATTTATTTAAAACACGAAAAAGTCCTTGGTCTTAAAATTTTTAACAGGAGCCTGTACTTATTCTATTAAAAAATTAATCTACTAGAATGTCTTTAATCAGCCAAGTCACACAAAGGCAAAATAATGATGCATTAACTTTAAGGATCTTTGACTTTGAGCTGCCTTTTATAAGCATGGAAGGCAGAATAAAAAAAATCAAAAGCAGTAAAAACTTATATTATTTCTGTCAGTAGCTGCTTTTCAGAAAATGTTGTGAAAACAATCTCTGTGTGGAGGAAGCAACATACTGAGCAACAAGCCTCAATCGCAGGAAGTTCATTTTTTTCCTTGGCGCGTCGCCCAGTGCCATCAGAACTAATTAAAAACAGAGCCACGCTGGTAGGAAGCTCGGTGTTTGGGTTTTACAATAACGGAGCAGCAAACCAGGGGGACGTCTAATGAGAATACTTTCCGAGTTTGTTTTCTAGCATTGGGCAAGTATGTCAATTACTGGAACTACAGCTCAGGGCCAGCAACCATGCTGAGACATAAAACAGTCCAGATTGAGCTGCTACTTTGATGCATGTGTTCTGCATGTCACTCGTATCCTGGTGCAGTTCCTTGGCTCATGACTAAATAGGAAGAGGCTGATGCCACCTTGCTCTTCTTGTCTGAGGCTAGATCAAATGTTACGAGACAGGGCTTTCCCCCGGATCATTAGATATGCTCCAGTTAAAAAATGAAATATGTCTTCTTGTAAGGATTGTACTTGTAATGAAGGATCTGACTTGCAAAGGGAATTATCAGCGAGGGACTTAACCCTTTGAGGGTTAGAGGAAAAGACAGGTTGACCTGAATATTTTAAAAGCAATCCCCATGACTCAAACAAACCCTCTCCCAAGTGAAAATTAAAAAAAAATCATTTTAAAAAAATATGATTGCAAAATCCACATATGCGATTTTTACTCTTACAAATTGCCTGCTTAATATAATGTATGTGTAATTAAAGTATATATTAAATATTTTATGCTTTTATTTTAGTATTATTATTAATTTTATGAGCAAAGAATATGGAAGCGAGAGAGGACAACAGGCTGCAGCTGAGGAAAAATATTGCTACAAAGAAGAAGAAAATAACTTGTTCTCCACATCCAGTGGGAATAGGATGGGAAGCAATGGACTTATACTCTAGTAAGGAAGATTTAGATTAGTCATCAGGTAAACTTTCTAAGTGTACGCTACCGCTACCTGGAGAGGTGCTGGAATCTCCATCACTGGAAGGGTTTAAGAGCGAGTTAAACAAAGATATGCCATAACCAGTTTGATCTAGGAGATCCTGCCTTGGGGGAGGAAGATGGATCTCCTGAGGTCCTGTCCAGCCCTGCTTTCTCTGCCTATTTTTACATTTTGCTGCCCATTTTTACAGGTGCAAGGAATTGCATCTGAATATTTGCAAGTGAAAGACATAATAAAATACCAACATTTTGCCTCTCAGGAGCACCCTCTAAAAGCACTAAAATTAAAGATTTTCATGCCCTATACTGAAATACTTTCCTCTCTGGTTTAATACATAAGCTATAACTTTGTGGAGCAAATTAATTAAGGCCAACAGCAAACTAATCAAGGCCAGAATATGGGTCCAGACCTTGCAATTAGGTCAACCATACTGTTAAATTGCTTGTTTGGTTCACAGCTTAGGCCAATTGGTGCTTCTCCAAGAGAGTGCCTGGGCCTGGGTTGAGGATAGCAGAGTCCAAGGGCTGTTCCCAACAGACAGCTTGCAAGCAGCAACCTGGTTTAGTCGTAGGAGACTTTAACCATGGATACAAGCTACCTTGTGCCAGCTGGCTTCAATGTAGATAGCTGTTCCTGTCCCCTTTTGTTTACTACTATACATGCTGATGTACTTAAGAAGATAAAAGGTAAAGCCAACAGCCTAAACCATGAAACACTTGATACACTCTGGGTATCAAGATAGCTCTGCGTGAAGAACACAGAGTTAATGGAAATAGCTGAGAATACATAAGTTATATAGTCTAATGGCTAAACCACTAACCTGAAACTCTGAAGAACAGTTTTCTTCACCATGCAGGGAGCCCATGGACCCATCACTTCTGTGTCAGTCCTTCTATCTGAAAGTGTCTTCTTTGCAAAGAAAAAAGCCATCTTTTCAAAGGATGCTGAGATGTTATCAGAGCTACATAAGATCCATCTGCTCTCATCATTACTATTATATGGTCATAGTAGCTGGGACTAGTAGGCTTACTACCCATTGTAACCTAGTATCTCTAGTCAACTACATTTTGAAATAATTTAATCTGTTTTATTCGGCCTTGGCACAATATTTTTTATTGCTAAGTAACAGTTAGGTATATTCGATAACATTCATTATCACTGCAGTTTTGTTTGTGTCCTTGTTGCTTTACAATATTTTTTATTGCTAAGTAACAGTTAGTTAGTTATATTCAATAACATTTATTGTCACTGCAGTTTTGTTTGTGTCCTTGTTGCTTTCTTGTGTTACACAATTGGCATCCATTTCATGGAGCACCTTCTGGTGTCTTAGTCTGAGATCCCAAAATGTGAGTAATATACCAAATAACATTGCTGCAGGT
>NW_010192983.1:0-3087 GCF_000695765.1 Mesitornis unicolor
GGTGTCCCACGCTGGGGTGTCCCACGTTGGGGTGTCCCCTGTTGGGTTGTCCCAGGCCACGTTGTGTTGTCCTAAACCATGTTCGGGTGTCCTAGGCCACACTGGGGTGTCCCAGGCCATGTTGGGGTGTCCCATGTTGGGTTGTCCCAGGCTGTGTTTGGTTCTCCCACGTTGGGTTGTCCCAGGCTTGGTTGTCCCACGTTGGGTGTCCCAAGCCACACTGGGCTGTCCTAGGCCACCTTCTTTGTCCCTGGCCAAGTTGGGTTGTCCTAAACCATATTCAAGTGTCCCAGGCTGTGTTGGGGTGTCCCATGTTGGGGTGTCCCATGTTGGGTTGTCCCAGGCCATGTTGTGTTGTCCTACGTTGGATTGTCCCACGTTGGGGTGTCCCAGGCTGTGTTGGGTTGTCCCTGGCCATGTTGGGGTGTCCCACATTGGGGTGTCCCACGTTGGGTTGTCCCTTGTTGGGGGTCCCAGGGGATGTTGGGGTGTGTTGTCCCGTGTTGGGTGTCCCAAGCCACACTGGGCTGTCCTAGGCCACCTTCCTTGTCCCTGGCCAAGTTGGGTTGTCCTAAACCATATTCAAGTGTCCCAGGCTGTGTTGGGGTGTCCCATGTTGGGGTGTCCCATGTTGGGGTGTCCCGTGTTGGGGTGTCCCAGGCCATGTTGTGTTGTCCTAAACCATGTTCGGGTACCCCAGGCCATGTTGGGTTGACCCATGTTGGGTGTCCCAGGCCACGTTGGGGTCTCCCACATTGGGTTGTCCTGTGTTGTGGTGTCCCATGTTGGGTTGTTCCAGGTTATGTTGGGTTGCCCCACGTTGGGTTGTCCCACATTGGGGTGTCCCACGTTGAGTTGTCCCAGGCCACGCTGTGTTGTCCTAAACCACGTTCGGGTGTCCTAGGCCACACTGGGGTGTCTCATGTTGGGTGTCCCAAGCCACGTTGGGTTGTCCTAGGCCACTTTCTTTGTCCCTGGCCAAGTTGGGTTGTCCCAAGTTGGGTTGTCCCGTGTTGGAATATTTTTGAAATAGTTTTAAAAGTATTATAAAGACTATTTTAAAAAATACTTTTAAAAATAAGATGAAATTTTTTAAAAGAGAATTAAAAAAAATCTCATTTTAAAAAGAAATTTTAAATTAATCTCCAAATTAATTTTTAAAATTGAACGGTGAAAAACGGCTCCCGTTAAACAAACCGTTGTAGTTTTAAAAAACGGTGAAAATTTCGGAGAGACGTCAGTTTTGTTTGAGAAGTCAACGTGAGGAACCTTGGAAAAATGAGACTTTCTGAATTCTCTTAAGAAATAAAACGTTTAAAGACTTTTTACATCTAAAACAATTCCTGAATTTTGAAATAAAACCTCGCTTTTGGAATAGTTTTTACACAGAATTTTTAATTTTAAAAACTGGTTTTAAAAAAGGAAAAATTTTAAAGAATAAGGGTTTTATTTTTTGATTTTTTTTTGGTTTTAAAACGTTTCGATTTTTTAAAAATTCATCTCTTCCAAGATTCTTAAAAGATTTTGAAAAGACTTCCTAAAATCTTTAAAGGAAAAGGGGGGGCCAAATATTAAAAACATTTCGAATATTTTTTCAAGGATTTCTTAAAATTTTATGAAAAGATTTCCTAAAATTTTTAAAAACTTTTTAATTTTAATTTTTACTCTTTTCAAATTTAAATTTCAAGTTCCCTTTTGAAGATCCGGAGCAAGGGGAGGTTTCCCACGTTGTCTCCTTCCAGCCCCGGCGCGGGCTCGGACGTGGCCGGTACCGAAACGGAGGCGGAGAAAAAGGGCGGCGAACGCGTCACCGACGGGCGCAAGATGTGGATCCCCAGCGGCGGGAAGGCGAACGGGTGGGCGGGCCTTGTGACGTCACACGGAGTTCCTTTGCTGATTCGCTTCTGCGTTGACCTGCGCCGTGTCCCAAAGTGGGAACTCGCGCTTGGAAAGTCTTCACAATCTTCACAATCCGTTACAACTTGGAGTATTTCCTACGGTTCACGTTTCTGGTTCTCTCGGACCCATCTCTCCCCTGCAGCGAAGGCAGAAAAGCTCCGGGATGTGCTGCTCCGTTTGATTTTCTTAAGGGAGAGCAAAATCCGGAAAATTTCTGAGAAATTTCTTGAAAAACTTCCAAAAAAATTTGAAATTTTAGGATTTTTTTCTGAACTTTTGGTGACTTTTCTCTCCCAGAAAGGCTCCGTTTTCCCTGCGGTGGCTTTGGAGGCGCTTTGCGATCCGGAGCTGCCGCCGCGGCTCCCGTCACATCGCGCCCATCCCCAGCACGGGAGGCGTCTTGAATTGAGAAGGGAAAACCTGCGGTGTTTCTGTGCGCAGGTCTCATTCTGCACATCTCTTGTAGGTGGGTTTCACGAGTTCTGCACACGTCAGCTGTTCGGGCTTACCCTGCTGCTTCCTCTTTTACTTCTTAAAATAAAATATTAGGAATTGAAGATTGTAGGAATTTAGGATCGTAGGGATTTAAGATTTTAAAATTTAAGGTTGTAGGGATTGAAGATTTTAGAAGCTTAAGGTTTTAGGGATTTAAGGTTTTAGGCATTGAAGGTTTTAGGGATTTAAGGTTTTAGGGATTATTTAAGATTTTAGGGATTTAAGATTTTAGGGATTTAAAATTTTAGGGATTTAGGATTTTAGGAATTTAAAATGTTAGGGATTTAAAATTTTAGAATGTGAAGATTTTAGGAATTGAACATTTTAGGAATTTAGGATTGTAGGGATTTAAGATTTTAAAATCTAAGATTTTAGGGATTTAAGATTTTAGAAGCTTAAGGTTTTAGGGATTTAAGGTTTTAGGCATTTAAGGTTTTAGGGATTATTTAAGATTTTAGGGATTTAGGATTTTAGGAATTTAGGATTTTAGGAATTTAAAATTTCAGGAATTTAACATTTCAGGAATTTAGGATTTCAGGATGTTAAGATTTCAGGAATTTAGGATTTTAGGGATTTAAGATTTTAGGAATTTAAAATTTTAGGAATTTAAAATTTTAGAACGTGAAGATTTTAGGAACTGAAGATGTTAGGAATTATTTAAGATTGTAGGAATTTAAGATTTTAAAATTTAAG
>NW_010192984.1:0-13451 GCF_000695765.1 Mesitornis unicolor
AGTTGGGATGGATGAGGCAAAGACAATCTGATATCATTAGACTAGTATGGATTCATACCAGTTAGTCAGGATTAGAATGAGATTTTTACCATTCCCATAATGCAGACTACAAATATGTTACAAAATTACAAAGACTGCATTCTTTTTTCTCTCTTGCAAAGCTCAAACTCTTTTCTTTTTAGTACATGAAATAAGATTTTCATCCAACATAAACTTTTCTTTCATTTTTAGGCTCAAGCCAAAAGACTTAACTTCAGTTCTGTACAAGCTACTCATAGAGAAAGAGATTAGTACTCTTGTCGTAATAAATATCTTACAAAAGATATTTTCACATATCTTTCCTTAAAATTCATAATAGTTTATTATTATTATTTGACATCAAAAGATGTTTCTTCAATGCAAATGTCTTCATATAAATTACTAGATTTTTACCATAAACCTCAAATCATCTTAGCATGCATTCTGCTGCAAGACTAATTTGTGCATACAACAGGTTCAACTAAACAACAGATTTAGAGGGTAGAAAACTGTTGACATCATAGAATCATAGGATGCTTTAGGTTGAAAGGGACATTAAAGACCATGTTGTTCAACACCTCTACCATGAGCAGGGACACCTCCCACTGTACCCTATTGCTCAAATCCCCATCCAACATGGCTTTGAACACTTCAAGGGAGGAGGCAATCACAGCCTCTCTGGGCAACCTGATCCAGTGTCTCACTATAATCAGAATAAATAATTTCTTCATAATATCTAATCTAAATCTACTCTTTTTGAGTTTGAAACCATTACCTCTTGTCCTATCACTACCTGACCTTGTAAAAAGTCCTTCTCCAGTCCTTCTTGTAGGCCCCCCTCAGGTACTGGAAGGCTGCTATAACGTGTCCCTGGAGGCTGAACAGCACCAACTCTCTCAGCCTGTCTTCATAGGAGAGGTGCTTCAGTCCCTGATCATCTTTGTGGCCCTTCTCTGGACTCATTTCAACAAGCTCATGTCTTTCTTATGTTGCAGACCCCAGAGCTAGATGCAGTACTCTAGGTGAGGTCTCACAAGTGGGGGAGAATGACCTCCCTTGACCTGCTGATCATGCTTCTTTTGATGCAGCCCAGAATACAGATGGCTTTCTGAGCTGCAAGCACATATTGACAACTTACGTTGAGTTTTTCGTCACCTAACAACCCCAACTCCTTCTCCTCAGGGCTGCTCTCAATTCATTATCGCCCTGGGATTGCCCAGACCCATGTGCAGGACCTTTCACTTGGCCTTGTTCAATATCATGCAGTTTGCATAGGTTCACCTGTATGGAACATCCAGCTCACAGTCATCATCAAGTTTTGGTAGAGAAGCTATAGGGTTTCAGTTTTGGTTTCAGCCAATCCAGACAATCCCAAGGTCAACAAAAATAAAAGAAGTTAAAGGTAGAGCATACAGAAGTGAATCTCATCCATAGATAAATGAACAGGTTGATTAATTGAACAAGTTACTCAGAGAGGTGGTGGAGGCCCCATCCCTGGAGATATTCAAGGTCAGGCTAGATCAGGCTCTGAGTAACCTGGTCTAGCAACATTGTCCCTGCTTACTGCAGGGGCGTTGGACTAGGTGATCTTTAAATGTCCTTTCCAATCCAATACATTCTATGATTCCATGATTCTATAAATAAATAAAGATAAGGGAAAACATCAACAAAGATCAACATCGCAGGCAGTATAATCCACTCAGGCATACTCCTCCCACCTGCCACATAAATAAGGGATAAAAAACCCAGAGATTTGGAATTGGGAGCTGCTTCTCCATCTATACAGCTATGTGAGGAGACCTTTCTGCCTTTATCAGGACGTCAGCTAAGGCAGCTTCTCTGAGATCGAGAGTCCTTACTAGGAGACGTAAGTGAATATTTAGCATGTTTTAAGTTTGCAATCACAGGTGATTAACTAAATCACATGTAATATGTAGCATGCTTTTGAGTCATGATTGTGTGACTCTCTTGTGGGTAGTAACAGCGTATTCTTGCTTTTAAGTTGCAATAGTGCATTCTTCCATTGTATCTACAAAACCTGCAAAAGTGGCATAGTGAATCTGCAAGTGTTTTTCAATTCTTTTTTTCTTGAATCTTGTAGTAGAGTCCCTTTTTTCCGTATCACCTCTCAAGTCTGTCAAGGTCCCTCTGGATGACATCTCTTCCCTTCAGCACGTCAACCACACCACACAGCTTGGTATCGTTTGCAAACTTGCTGAGTTTGCACTTGATCCCATTGTCCATGTCACCAATTAAGATGTTAAACAGTGTCAGCCCCAATACCAGCCCCTGAGGAACACTGCTCATCACTGATCTCCACTTGGACATCAAGCCATTGACTGCAACTCTTAGAGTGCAGCCATCCAGACAGCTCCTTATCCACTGAGTGATGTATCTGTCAGATCCATGTCTCTCCAATTTATAGACAAGGATGTTGTGTGAGACAGTGTCAAATGCTTTGCAGAAGTTCAGGCAGATGGCATCAGTTGCTCTTGCCTTATCCACTAATACTGTAACTCAATGATAGAAGGTCACCAAATTTGTCAGGCATGATTTGTCCTTAGTGAAACCGTGTTGACTGTCACCAATCACCTCCTTATTTTCCATGTGCCTTTGCATAGTTTCTAGAAGGATCTTGTTCTGTCTGTTCTTTAGAATTTGGCCTGCACCCAGATGCAGTCTGGGTTTTAAATATAAAAAGAAAGCTTTATGTATAAGGTTCAGCTGCATATAATTTCTATCTTTTGTACACAGGTAAGCACATTTGTGCAACCAAACATACTCATAGTAAACAAGACTAAAGCTTATGTTCCTTTGTCTGCATGAATGTTTAAAAGTACACAGGTTCCTTTGCTCTTCACTGCTGCATCAGTGCACACCCAGCTAGCACATGCTGGTTCCCTAAAGAGCAGCCATCTGTGTGGGAGTGTGAAGGTGTACTGCATGTACTGACTGCATGTGTTACCTCGCGCTGTGCCTCAGGAGTACCACCCATCTCCACAGCTCCTGCTCATTCATGACCCTGAAAAAATTAGCAACTCACTTGACTTACTTGACTTGACCATAAGTCCTTTCATTGTCATTTATGCACTTTGCAATCAAACATTCAATCTTGCTTTAATTGTACTCTGTCTAATTTTTAGGGTGAATACAGATTCTGTACTTTGTTGAATACAGTTCTAAGAATGACCAGAAAGGCAAAATTAAGGGTGATATGGCACTTTGTGTCTCAGTGTGGCTTAACATCATTTGATAGAGAATAAGCCACATGATAGCAAGAATGGGAATAAATTCCAAATGTATTTGCTTATTTTTGCTGATTTATAAGGCCTTATATTTTTAATTCTGATCAACATAATTAAACACAGCCACATGTATGTACATGTCTAAATGAAGCTATTGCAAGCTGTATTTAGTTTTGCGTGTCTGCCCACACTCATTTATTTTGAGAACTAGAAGGGAAACAATCACTGTAAAATCTATTTTATTTTTTTCCAGAGCTAGCTTATTTTTTACGTTTTCATGAGACTTACAAACAAAAATTTTTAAAAATACATTTTTAATGAATAAATGGTTGTACCAGATAGTCAATCTGGCAGAACACTGAGGCCACTGACAGTCCTGACTGTCCCTGCTCTGCCTCCTTCAGACTTCCTCTGAGCTGGACCTGTATCCATGACCCCATTTCAGCCCCCCAGGACAGTCAGCTCCTGCCCAGGGGATGCCACAACACAGCAAGTCTCCATCTTACTACAGTCCTGACATGCCCAGCCATGGACCCCACAAAACCAGGCCCACCGGTGGATCAATGTCCAAGCCTAACCCTGGCCCATCCCTGTCCCAGAAAGGTGTTTGATGTCTAGGGCTGGGGCTGCCCTGGCTGGGCCCTCATCTGCCCGCTCTCTTGCCTGAGACAATGGGACAGATCTGGCTGCAGACATACCCCTGTTGCCAGAGGTCCCCTTCAGCCCCAAACACCAGGGAGACCTCAGTCCATGCTGTGCCTTGACATACATTGACATATGCTTAAACTAAAGGCAGTATTTCACAGTTCAAATACTTAAACATATATCAGTAGAGTATAAAATGTTTATTATTATTATTTTACATTGCTCCCATAAATGCCATGTAAGCTTTATGGGACAGATAAAAAGATATGGTCCATGAAATTAAGAGCTCACCATCTAATTTTAGAGAAGAGAGAGCAGGAGTAACCAAATAAGTCACATGGCTGGAGTGAGTAATAAGGAAAGATGTCCAGGCTAAAAAGAGATAAGGTGCTGTGGAGCACTGAGCTGGCATCAGAGGATGGTACAAAGAGTCAGAGAGAAATATCGGGTAGAGCTAGCAGGATAAGAGAAAAGGGATAAAAACCAGGGATGTACCACAGGCTAGGAAAATAACAATGTGAATCTCCTTGCGATGAAAAGGTATACTGGCTAAGGCTCAATAGGAATAAAAAACTAATATAATTTCTGGTGTTGGCACTGAAATCAAACAAATGACTCTTTGCATGTGAATAGTATCCATAAAAAGAGGATTAAGAGAATACTAATTGTATCACTCTGACTTCATAAATGTGCATATCGAATGACAAAAAATAACAATTTTATTCTACTACAGTGAGAATGCACACAGTTCATTTCAGTCAAATCCATTGGAGGAAATATAAATATCTTACACTAGTGGCACTCACTAAGCACCTACATAATGCCAGATCTATCATATCACATGTTAAATAGTTTTTGGCAGCTCATACTAGGCAGTAATATTAATGAAAAGACTGTTTTAAAAAATTGGCAGACTCGGTGTGACAACGAAACTAATCATAATGCTGTGATGTGGGAATTATTTCAAGACTGGCAGAATTACATTTGTTTCATTGGTAGGAAATAATTCTGAGGGGCAAAAATACGAAAGAAACATTTCTTGAAATAAACTACTCCAGTAACCAATTAAATGCGACAACAACTTCCTGCAACCGGTTGCATGATATCCAGTGCCTTTTCCAATTTTCCAATAATTCTTCTTTATGCAGATCGTCCCTTACCCTGGTTCAGACAGTCTCTAATTTGATTTGTACTTTGTGTAAGCATCAGGCTCAGATCATGCTTCAGGATAGAGACCTAAGTTCTAATTTTTTGGAAAAACCTATGAACTTGCTTGTATTTATGTACTGAAAGTATCAAGTTTGTGCTTCATGAGTAGTACTTGGTGTGTAAGGAGAACAACTTATGTTTACAGCACTGATGGAAAATAAAGCAGAAACACTACCGAGGAGTGATGAAAGTAGAGGCGTTAGAGATGGGAAGGGCCTTTTTAGTCATCCAGTCCATCACTTTTTCAGTGCATGTTCCCCACTCTTGCCATTTTCTATAGATTTTTTCCAGTTTGGTTTTAACAGACAATTTTGATTTGTCTTTCAGACCTTTCTTTGGAAGATTGTTTTCCAGTAGAAGAAATCACATTCTTCTTGAGTCTTTCCTATTATTAACTTTGGCATTTGTACCTTAAATTCATCAGAGTATTCCTAAGTACTCTCCAGAGCTTGACCCAAATCATGGATTATTTTAGCCATAGTACATCTGTGTAGTCCAAATTTGCCTTAGGCCCCAGACCAGACAGTAGTCTTTTTCAAACTCAGGACTGCTGTAGACTTTGAAATGAGTGCATTCCTCCGCTTCTTGTTATGGGAATGTGTTGGACTGGAATACCTTCTTCAGCCTTCTTGGTGGGGGTGACCTGAAGCTGATCATCCATGTGAGCTTCAAATAAAACTTTCCGCACTCCACTTTCTTCTGTTCTTTATATGTTAACTAACACATTCTTGTTACCACAATACTGTAAGCATGCCCACAGATGCAAGTGGGAGCAGAGCAGTTCCCCCTGGCACCGATGCTGCACCAAATGACCTCAGCATCTGTTTGCAAACTGCAGACACAGCGCTTACCAAGTCCCACAACACAGAGCTGCATGGAGTGCCCTACTCTATGTTAGCTGAGTTAAGATGATACATTTTACCAACATTTTCTCCTATGTGTGAGGGACTTTATTGTGGGTTTTATGCTTTCTGTGTTCCTGATGATAATTTGACCTGACTAGAGGGTTTGAATCCAGCACAGTTCTCATATGTGGGCCCAGCAGCCTACAGGCTAAATCATGACCCCTGGTGATTTCCAATAAGTGATATGAAGTCCCTTAAAGACTATAAAGAATATTTTAATGATTTCCCCTTTGGCCATTTGATTTTTACTGAAATAAGGAAAATTTAATGCTGGTTTTACAGATGAAGATCACAGTACATGTTTGTAAGAGTAATCTTGTCCTCCTCTAATACTGTAGTATTTCATGCAGAGTATTTAATTGACTCCTTGTACTGGCTTTTACCTGGGACAGAGATAATTTTCCTTTATAGTAGCCTGAGATAGAGTTAATTTTCTTCATAGTAGCTAGTATGAGACTATGTTTTGGATTTGTGCTGAGAACAATATGGTAGTACACTGAAGTTTTAGTTGTTGTCAAGCAATGTTTACATTAAGCCAAAGACTTTCATTCATTTCTTTTGCTGTCCCTGTCCTCCCAGCTTTAGAAAGAAGGTGGGAGAAGACACATCCAGGACAGCTGACATAAACTGACCAAAGAGATATTGCATGCCATTAGACATCGTGTTCAGTATATAAACTGGGAGAGTTAGCCAGGAGGCATGATTATTATTTGACTGGGCATTATTCAGTTGGTGGTGAGCAGTTGCATCACTTTTTTTCTCTTGGTCCTGTTCTGTTTTACTATTTTATTGTCTTTATTATAATTATTAATAATTATAATACTTGTCATTTATTCTTGTAATTTATTATTATAAATAATAAATGTAAATTATTATTAAAAATATTATTAGCTATTAGTAATGATAATTCTATTTTAATTTTATTTCAATTATTAAAATATTCTTATTTCAGACCATGAGTTTTCAAATATTTTTCCTCCAATTCTCTCCCCTATCCCACTGAGGAATTGGACTAAGCAAGCATTTGAGTGGTGCTTAGTTGCTGTCTGGGCTAAACCATAGTAGTCCTGCTGTTTTAAACATGATGTGTTGGGTGTTCCCATCCAAGTGTTGGCAGTGGGGACTGCAGAGGTTTCCTCTGTGAGGGGAGGCAAGGCGTATTCCATGCCAGACATGGCTGGTCCAAGCCATCTTAAAAGGATGCACGGCAGGGCACAGTTGAGCCCCTCAGTGAAGCTGGTGGCACCTTTGTGCTAACATGTTTAAGAAAGGGCAAAACACTGCATAGGCAGTGAGAAGAGAAAAAACTGTCAGAAAAAAACCTGCAAGCACCAAGTTCAGACAGGAAGAAGGGGGCAGACATGCTTCAGGTCTTGAATTCCCATCTGTTCTCCAGTGTACAGATATTGCCTTCAACCCATGGAGGATTCCATGCTGGGGCAGGTAAAAGTGTGAGGAGGAAAGAGGGGCAGGGGTGATTATAAACTGAACCTAATCTCCATTCCTCATTCCACTGCACCACTTGGTGGAGGACAGAGGTAGAGAAGTTGGGAATAAAGAAGTGAAGCTGTGACTGGGAAAAAGAGGATGGATGGGGGAAGGTGTTTTAGTTTTTGTCTTTGTTTCTCACTGTACTACTCTATTTTTTATTGGCAATAAATTAAATTAGCTTTCCTCAAGTTGAGTCTATTTTGTCTGTGGTAAGTAATCCCCATGTCTTTGTCTTGACTGACAAGTTATTCATCTTATTTTCTCCCCTTGTTCTGTTGAGGAGGGAGTAGAAGCGAGCAGCTGAGTGGGCATCTGGCAGACACCAAGGTCAACCCACCATGCATGGCATTCTTTCTAAGAATTGTTTTCTTTCTAAGCTGTTTTAAATTGCTTTCTTTCAATTGCTTTCTTTCTAAGTTGTCTCCTCATCTTTCCTGTAATTATATCTTTTCATTATTATTTTAATTTTAATATTTTAAAATAAAGTTGTGGATACTTACCACTATGATGCCATTTTGAGAATTATTGTATGTGGGGTAATGTTTTTGCATGCTAAGTTAATGAAGATTAAATGATATTGTATTAAAAAATATCTACTCATTTCATCAGATGTAAATATCTGCTTCATATTTGTTGATGAATTACTGAATATAAGATTGCACCATCAATCGATCTACATAATCATATGAAATATGTAATTTTTCCCTGTTTTGCTCAGATCTGCTACATAGGATAATTAATGTGATTTTGAAGCACAGATCACTGATAACTTTCATGATCAACCTGTAACTTGTCTGTCTATAGCTAAGGGATTTGAATGAGTTCTGTTAATGATTCTGAGTTGCCTATAACACACTTTTGATAGTGCTTCAGGACACTATGAAATTCCTTTTATGCTTCTCTGTCAAATCAGACCAAATATGTTCCTGTAGTTCAAGGTTTAATTCACAGTAGTTGGTAAAAATACCCACACGCACTATCTTCATTTGGAAGATAGTTCCTATTTTATAATTAATAACTTAATATCAAGAGTAATTTTACAGTCTGACCTGAAAGTTACAGCAAACAGAGAACAAATGTATGGAGACTAACTACATACAGAATTATTGATTACTGCAAGTAAGTGAAAGTAATATGAGTTCTGTTTTACAGTGTGCGCTGCCTTTCATATACATATTTAATGCTCAATATTCTTCACAGAGAACAAATCTTATGAATGTTTCCTGAATCCATGAAGTACTACTATGATAATAGATGGTATACTTCTTTCGAAAACAAGATCTCTTGGGGAAAAAAGTCCAATTTTAATATACCTAAAGTGGGAAAGATTGATCTGCTGTCTGTTGTCTTACATTCAGCAAAGTTAAGACTGCTTGTTTTCTCTTCTAATTGGAAATCCTTTGCTTTGGAAGAGTCTTTGACTTGCATGCTTGTTCCTGTCGGGTCACAAGAAATCAAACTTTCAGACTTTCAGCTGAATAACATCCTTTCTCAGCTCAGTGGCCAGAATGTGGCTGATAGGAATGAAGGTGTCTGACAAACACTAGACTGTTAAGATTCCTTACATCCTCGTCAAAATGCAATAAATTAATATTGGCCAAATACTTAAATGTTATCAAGATTAACATTCTGATCTAGTTGAGGGTGTCCCTGCTCATTGCAGTGGGAGCTGGCCTAGATGACCTTTAAGTGTCCCTTTCAACCCAAGCCATTCTATGTTTTTATGAAACTAGGAGTGATCAATGATATTTCCAAATTATTTTTTTTCTATAGTGCAACATTCTTTGAGTAGGACAGTACTTAAGCTAGACATAATAGCACTTTATCACATTGCATTTATTTTAAGAAGCAATTTATATCAGATTTAATACCTGTATGTCAATTAGATTGTACATAAGCAATGTAAAGCAATAATGTCATCTTGCCTATCATTGCACAATTGCAGCAGTGAAATATTTGAGTACTCTACAAATTCTACTTTCTATTTCCTTCCAAAAATAAGATTTTTTCTGCACAGTTTTATTGACAGAATATTTTTTCTCATTTCAAATGAAGTAGTTAAAATGGTATGAACTCAGAAAGTGTATGTAGGTTTATAAAAAAATGTTTCTTTCTGTAGTGTGAGCACTTAAGAGTTTTTCTTTAAAAAGAAGTGCACCAAGTTCTTAAACAGATGTAATTTTACAGCCATATTCTAGGTCTCAGGAAAGGCAATGAATTACAGTGGAACTGCTGACAAACAGTTATACTAACAGTACTGGCATAATAACTAGATGTATCTTTCTTTAAATAGCTTTGTAACTTATAGTGAATTGTGAGGAGCTTTAGTTTTTCTCTTGGCATTTCCAAGAAAAACTGACATGGACATATCAAATACATAAATATTTCCAATTACAGAGGCTATTACTATTCATTCCTGAACAATTCTGTTGATTTATGATGTAGTATAATGCAAGGAGCTTATATTCTGCTGATAAATTCAAATAAGGAAAATTGGAGGCTAAAGTATTTTACAGTGCATCTTGAACATATGCATAAGCTTAATGAGGAAAACCTAAACATTTTCTGAGTTGCAACCTGAAGAAGGAAGGATGGGATGCCAGAATTATATGTAACATTCATTAATACATTTAGGGGCCCATCCTTACTTTTTTAAGAACTGATATTTTGACTGTGTACCTGTATTTTAATATCTATGGAGACAGACTCATTAATAACTTCATTGTGAACTTAGAAAACTGTGCTACGAAATGGAACCTCTCTGCATACTATCCACCAACCTGTAGAGTGTCAAAGTAGGTTACATGGTGCCACTGTTGTATTTTATCTGTGAGATTTTAATAAGGGGTAGCTACATTCCAACTTAGTTTTTACTCCTCAGTGGTCTTATGGAGATTGCAGAAAAGCAATTTCAGGTGAAAAAAAGCATGGTGAGATCTATCAAGGTTCATATATGTAATAAAACTCTACAAGCCTTGTGCCAGAGAAAAATGGAAAACAAAACAAAACAAATAAACAATTTGAAATGAAACTGACACAGGCCAAGAGCAGCTAAAGGTCTAGTAACACCCTATAGAAGCTTTTGTGCAGAGTGCACAGTATCCCTCAAGTCTTCATTTCTGTCTTTCAACATACTAATAGCATTGCTATCTCATTGAGAACCAGCTATGGCTTAAGAATCTAAAAGCATGAGATATGATTTTAAATCAAGGAATGAGGATCATTAGCTCAAAAGTTAGCTGTGTGAAATCTAATTTTACATAATACACTAGTGAGTCAAAGATGCACACTGTAAGAACAGGCTGGCCAATCCATGTAGACAGTCATCCACTCTTCTGCACTACTTTTAACATTGCAGTTGTTAACTGTTATCAGGGTTACAAATATTTATGTATTTCCACCTTGATTTTTCTAACTTTAACCTTGGGTTGTTTTGCTAGATTAAACTGACAATTTATAATAAGGTATCTCCTCGCTACATGTACTTTAGCTGCTCAGGCTACTGTATAAATTTCTGCTCAAGAAAATAAATTGGTTGATTTCTTTTATTTGTATTGGAAATAACATGTCCACAACCCAAATACTTGATGTTGCAGTTTTCTGCATCTACAACACTATTAAAAATCTTGCCAAATATGGGCATCAGAACCAGACTGTTCCAGTCTCTCACACAAGCATTGTTTTCTCTATAATACATTTTAGCTACTTAAAGAAGGAGACACGGAAAATTTTCTTAGACTGTTTGATAAATTATCCAGTTCACTTACAGGGTACAAGGTAGCTTTTGCCTGTTACTTTTTTGAATTATTATAAAGTTGCTTATGCCGTGGTTATTTCTAAAAGAAAATTAGGGCTTTTTGCAGAGTGACCTGATAGAAAGAACTTACCTTTTGGAATATCACTTTGAACTGAAATAGGTTAAGGAAAAAGTAGATTTCAGTTCAATTTTTGTCATGAGTGAGGTTTTTAGGATGTTAAAATCATATTCAATGCATTTCTGTTGCCATAAGTTGTAACTACAGTTGTGTATGCTTACATTCAGTTCTATCTTATTTCTTTTTTCCTTTCATCTTATTCTATATGCTAAATGCCATTCATCAAAATGGACGTTTCATAAAAATCTTATTAAGAACGTTATCAAAACTTAATACATTTTTGGAAAAGAGGTAGAATGCATGCCTCAAATAGGAGCACTCATCAGAAAATTTAATAATGAAAGGAAGCATTCCCAATCTCTTTCAAAGATCCTCGTAAAGACAAATGTATGCACATGAACTCTCTCCTTTTACAAACTTACTCAAATTTTGAATGTTTGCAAAAGACATGAAATCATAGATAATGCAGTAAATATGTTCCTTTTTTCCTAAAGAAATCTTTTTACTTTATAAGAGTATATTGCACCAAAGAGCAAAAACAAATATTGCCAAAAGGCAGAGAGTCAGTTTACAGGAGAAAAAAATACTATCTTTTTCTAAATAGCAGCAAATATGATAAATCATTAATATAATGAGCTTTCTTACCATACATTTCCAGTAGTTCTGCTAACACCACACAGTCATTTTAAAGTTAACTGTACGTTGCACAAGCAAGCTATATTCAGAGTTAAAATACAGCATTAGTTATCAGATTCACCTTTATTCTTTCTTATGTATGCTTAAAGGTGTAATTGACTAGCCATTTAATTATGGCTTGTGGTAAGTAAGCTCTAATGAAAACAAACTCAGCACAGCAAATTTGATGTGTTACTCTCCTCTTAAACCTCATCACCAAGCTGCCTATAGGCATCTGAAAATGAAAAGTAACTGTACAACAGGTCATACAAGCACAGTATGGAAAATACTTAACTACTTCTGCAGTGTTTTTCATCCTGATTGACCAGAAACGTAATTCAGAGGATGATTTATACAACAGAAAGAATTACCAGCCATATCATATATGTATATCAGGGCTATATCTATTGCTTGTTGTAAAAGCCATTACGTTTGACTAAAAAGCAAATCTAGTCATAACTATTTGAAGTAATTATTTAAATAGAGGTGAAAAAAAAGTTCATAAGCATAGTTCCAAATAACTCTGTGACTGTTCTGATTTAGACCAGTAAAAATATCACCCTCTAATTTCATTTGAAATTTTAAAGAAAAAGAGAAAAAGGAAGGACAAGAATGCACAAGAGAAGACTATGAAAACACAGAACCATGAGTCTCGTCCAGCTTTCAAGAACTGTTTAATTGTTGATACAGTCTATCACTGATTTTAACATATTTACAAGATAAGAGTTTTGATTTAAGGAAAAGTAAATGAAAAAACTGTGTCATTTCTAAAACTGCATACAGAAATACTGAAAACAAGTTAATAATTCCAGTGCAGAACAATAACTGAAATAATTTTATTTTTCTGTAACATGTTTTTGGTTTCAATAGAAGAATCATATAAATATTTGAGCTACAGGCTGGTTTGCTGTTTTGAAATATAATACTAATTATTAATAATGGAAAATCTCAGAGCAGTAGCCTGCAACATTCTTCAAAAATGGATGTAAAGGTATTGAATGCCACTGTACCTTGCTAATAAGTCATTCAGACTCTAAGGGTAAAGTATAGGTATAGAATCCAGGCTCTTTGCTGCATATTAAATACTCGTTAAACAGACATTTACAGACTAAGGAAATTCACCATGTGCTTCTGAATTGCCAAGCATGATATTAATACTCAATTGGTGAGCTGTTGTGTAAAAAGAAAGATCTGCTAGAGGCTTAAAATGTTAAATGCATGTCTCCATTTACTGTAACTGCATACTAAAAGCACTGCTCTCTCATACATTGGAAAGAAAAGTTCAAGAGCCATTATAATGTAGGAAAAGACCAAATGCAAGATACTTGGTTTGAGTTCTTAGAATTAATTGAAGTTATAAGCACAAGAAAAGAAGGAAAAAAAGCTTT
>NW_010192984.1:13482-15395 GCF_000695765.1 Mesitornis unicolor
ACATGAATCTATAGTACTTTGCTTCTTAAAATTATATCTCTCCTAGGCTTTTGTATTAATCAGTACTTGAAAGGATTTCTGTTAGAGATAAGTGAACTGTTCTAGTTAAATTAAAAGCTGATTCAAACCTTTTGCCATCACTTGTGCGTTTTGAACCATATTTAGTAACATTCAAATACATTTGGCTACAAATTTCTTCTCATTCTATCTAGAAACACCAGAAGAAAATTATAGTCTTCCTACTACACTGAGTCCATCCAAGTGAACTCACTGAAATCATATGATCTCAGAAGAGGCTTAGGACAACCAACTGAGCTGATCTTAGGCATATACTATGAAACTAATGCCATATCATATGTAGGCAGCCAGACTTGGGATATGGCCAGTAGAAAAGGAGAAATCACATAGTCTGTGTTAAAAGGCATATGGTGGCCAACACCAGGAAATCTACATTGATAGGATCTGAATAGAACCTAATTCTCCATCCCCTTACAAGCAGGGTGTATCTGCCAGAAGCCCTGCATTCTTCTCTTCCCTGCTCTGCTCTCACAGAGAAGGAAGTACGGATGGCTGTCCTATACAAATCAGTATCTCACAGTTAATACATTGCAGCCTCTATCACTCACTACCTACTACAGCAAAGAGCATCGTCGCACTGCAGATTCCAGAGAAATATCTTGGAATCTGCAGTGCTTCATGGTCTATGGCTGGAGTTAGCTCAGGCAGTTGCATCTTGTCTCCATTTAAGGCTCAGGGAGCAGGAATTTCTCTCTATTGTCCCCTACCCTCCCAGGGGAGGATTAAAAAAAAACAGAATAGAGAAAAAGATGTTTCACACAAGGTTGGAAGTTAAGACTGTAACAAGTTTAATGAAAAAAAACAGAGGAAAAGAAAAGGGAATTAATAAGGGACAAAGGATATTTAACTATATACAAAACCCGATCCCAGGAGTCCTGAGTGGAAGTGTCCAAGCAGTGCCTCGTGGCCCCTGCAACTGCTGTGACTCGTCACCAGGGACTGCAGTGGTGCCGGGAAACGGATGGTGGTGGATGCTGCTGAGCATGTGGAGGTAGGCTCAGCCATCCCGAGATGCAACAGGAAGCAGCCCAGGAAACCAGGAAAAGCCGGCGCAAACCTCGGGCCTCCTTAGCTTTTTGTAGACTGTTCCCGGAAACGGGAGGGAACAGTACTGATCTCTGACCCCACAAGGTCCTACAGACACCACCTGTCCTTCCCTTTCAGGCTGTTGACCCTTAAACCATAACATTTGTGAGAAATGAGACTCACTTTGTAATGCCAATCATAGTTTTGGTTTATTGTAAAGCAAAGGCAAAACAGCGCTGGGTGCGAAGGGGAGTCACCTCGCCGCTATCGCACACCTTCAAAAATCAGCAAAGGGTTTTAATTTACTGAGGTATACATATTCATAGGATTTTTCAATGCGCTTATACATATGCATAACCTGTCCCCGCTTTGTATTAAAATTAGCTCCCCTTCCATTTGCGCTTGCACAGTGTTCCCTAATGGTGGTTTTCGGTGGTCGCAAGGATGAAGATTTTGCCACTCCTCTTCGTCACTGCTGGTTACCTTTCCTCTTTGCGCAGACTCAGTTGTTTCTTAGCTCTTGCCTAAACCACAGGACTGGTGTTAGCAAGTTCTAGTCAGGAACTAGAAACCACAAGACTTCCTGTTTCACCCAGGCGGTATGACAACTAATATGCTTAGGATATGCAATAAATTCTTAACATTAATATAGCTAAAATAGTTTGCTAAGCCATATCTAATTGATCATTGATTATTAAGCTGCTAAATTACATTTCCCTTTAAGTCATCAACCTGTTCCTAACACGAGTCATGATTTTTAGATTCTCACACATACTATCCCTTGTTCCATAACATTTCCTGCCACAGTC
>NW_010192985.1:0-8603 GCF_000695765.1 Mesitornis unicolor
CCTAATATTCTGTGATTCTGTGAATCTGTGAGTCCAGGGGAGGCCACCAAGATGGTCAGAGGTGCTGGAACACCTGTTATATGAGGTGATGATGGAGAGCTGGAAATGTCCAGCCTGGAAAACAGGAAGCTCAAGGGAGCTATTTTTGCTGTCACCAACTGCATAATGCAAGGGTAGACCCTTCATGGAGATGTACAGTGACCATAAAAGAGGCAACAGATCCAAGTGGAAACAAGGGAAAAATCAGCCAGGTAGCAGAGGGGGGGGGGGGAAAGGAAAAAACCCACAAACAAAACCCACAAAAAAATCAAAACAAAAACCAAAACAACCAACCCACAACAACTTTCAGAAACACTGGAAAAGGTGTCCAGAGAAGTTCTGGAATCTGCATCCTTAAAGATATTAAAAACTCAACTGGACATGGCCCTCAGCAACCTGAACTTCCTGTGTGCATTTTGAGGGGGATGGATTAGATGACCTACAAAGGTCCAGTCTAAATTGTTCTAGTACTCAGCCTTTGGTCAAAAGTTTGCTAATTTGAACATGAGTGCTAAATATATTCAACTACTTGCACAGGTTTATTTAAGATACATCTAACACATTAGAATATCAAGATACCAACTACTCTGTACTCTGGAGTAACAGCCCCAAGAATATGAATACTTTAATTCTACGAGTGTGTGTTTTAATAGATTAGCTGTCAGATTGATTTTGTTTTAACATACTGTGTATATTCAAACTGGAACATGTACTTCCATGTTTATATTTTTTGGCTAGATAAACCTGTCCTTGTAAAAATCAAGTTCCTTCTGCAGTCCCTCATGGGACTGAAAATCAAAAAACTGTGCATACACATAAAACTCCTTTTTGTTAGCCCCATATACATACAAATAGGAGTCCTGCATAGCGTATTTCTATTGCTGTGCCAATGTTCTGCAGCCTGTTATCTACATAGAAATAGCTATTTCTATAGAAACAAATGAGTTACACACCTGTATTTATTTCAGCTTTAACATCTGTATATCCACATCACTGAATTTGGGGACAAACGGTGAAATAAAGCAGCAATTTCAGCACAGAATTCGTATTTCATCACCAGCAGCTGGGAAGGAAGCCAGTGTATATTTTTTTTTCTTTTTACAGCATTCATAAAAGGCAGCTGCTAGTTAACACCAGCTTGCGGATTACCAGAAGTCTAGTCAGTAACCTTTTCAGCCTTGAGTAGGACCTTTCAAGATGAACCTTTTACTTCAGTTGAAGTGGCCTATTTGAGGATGTCCTGGTTTGAGCTAAATAGAACTAATTTTCTATTTAGTGATTTTACTTTTCAGCTCAGTCTCTTTTAAGTGGCTGAACTTGCTGAAAACTAGCAGGATGTTTTTCCCAGACAGTGCTGCTAGAAGATATGCTCAAGATCAGTTGTCTCATCATGGGTGCTGTGTCTGCGCCTATGGGGGCGGGAAGCAGACCCAAAACTGACCAACTAGGTATTCCATCCCACATACACCATACTAGGTATAAAGCTGAGGGATCACGAGGGTGTCGACCCCTTCTTCCATCTTGGAGCTCTTCCAGCTCAGACCCTTCCATCTGTCTCAATCCTGCAGAGGCCAAGGCCTGAGCAGAACCCTCCTCGTTCGTCTGCCACCGATCCTGATTCGTGTGTTCTGCATCCTGCTCCCACCTGCTGCTAAGTTTGGTCTGGGACTTTTCCAGTGCCTGGCTCTACAGAGCCTCTGGTGACATATTCGTCACTGAGGGGAGGGTGGGGAAAGGATTTTATATTTGTTTTGTATATATAGTTGTACATAATTGTATATATTTCATTATTTTACTATTTAAATTATTATCCTGTAGTATTAGTATTAGTATTATTGTTTCATTAAATCTGTTAGTTTTATTTTCCAACCCATAAAGTCTCTCTCCCTTATACTCTTTTCTCTTCCCTTCTGGGGAGGGGAGAGGGGTTAACAGAGAGTGTCTGTCCAGGATTTAGTGGCCAGCCCAGCCCTAAACCATGACAGAGGAGCAACTTGTATTTCAAAACAAGACAGTAAAAAATAATTTTTATCAGCAGTTCTCTCCATCAGGAGGTAAAAGCCCTTTTGTGCTCCAATTTGAAAACACGTGGCTCATCCTGTCTGGGAATGACATGTTGTGTGACACACAATATACATGACCCAAGAAACAAGTGGTGACCAATTAGGAAATAATCTGCTCCTAGGCAGAATTACTTCATAGCCAAGTGGTGTGCATCAGCACATTCCAGGAACTTCCCGTAGGGCTTGTGGAGGATGCAGTATTGATGGAAATCCACTCAGATGGACTGGCTGAGTCAAACACACTTCATTACAAGGCAAATAGCATGCTGCTGTTGCACAAAAATGCATGTCAAGTATAGGTAAAAGAAGTGTTAAATACAGCTGAAGCCTTTCATTTAAGACTTGGAGTCTCAATTTTCATCATCATTTTCTATCACCTTTCTGTTTTGAAATCAACTGTCTTAGAACAGATTTAATAATTTTGGCTGGTATCTGTTGTCCAATAATAGATTTGACAATATAATTAACTTGGGAAACAGGGTATTGTTTACAGTATGTGTTCCTCTTTCTAAAATAGTTTTTAATTGACACATAGCAGAGTGCTAGTCATCTTTTCAGACCAAATTCCCTGTCTCCCCAGTCATGTCCATCACTGGTGGAACAGCAGCCTTGAATTTCTCAAATAATTCCCCTTTTTTCTTGCTTCTCATCTATAAAAGCTTGAGGAAACACCATAAATCATAATCTAATTATTAGGACAGTTCATCTTCTGGAGCTGTTTTAAGATCATGTCCATATATTCTGCTCCAATAATAACAACTATGGCAGAGATCAACATTTCAAAATCTTTTTGTAGCCTCAATGAAAGGAACTCCATTTTCTCTGGAGTTTCTTCTATTGGGCAGTATTTTAAAATAGACAAAATGTATTCAGGATTGACAATACATCAGTTAACACAGAATACCATTTATAAAGCTACAGAAATCCAGCAAGAAGCCGCAAATGTATCTAAAGACTCTCAGACATCACCAATTTAATGTTGCAGTCAAAGCAGAGGAAGAAGGTGTACTGCAGAAGACCTCCTTTATACTTTCAGTCACCCCAGTGAGAAGTGTAGGCAGCTGCAAATGTCTCAGGGCAGGTTTTTTTCCAAAATCTTGCATGAAATGTCAACCTCTCTGTTTGTAGAAGAACAAGTCATTTATTACAAGGCAATATATTCAGAGAAGTAGGGATGGCTCCATTCTCTGCAGGCTATTTCTGCATTTGTCAGAATCTCCACAGCTCCCATGGTTCCTTTCCTACCATAAAGGCTAAGAAAGGCCTACCGGGAAAAAAATTAACATTCAAATAATTTGTTGCCTCTAGATCAAAGTAATGAGGCAATAATTGCTTGAATATTGATAGCTATGGAGGTTCTTTGACTTAACTCAGTTTCTTTACCAATATTCAGTCTCTTCAACATAAAGTTACTCTCAATTTTCATATGACAGCATATTATAAAATCAAGTATCTAGGGTACATCTCATCAATAAAGTTAACCATCTTGGTATTTTCCATAGACTGGTCATCATGTTTTCTTGACATCAGTATCAAAACTAGCTGCTGGCATGCATGAAATACACACATAATACGCATTGCATTTTCACATATTTATGATCAGACTCACAAAAAAATCTGAAGTTTTAACTTGTTACTACACAGTAGCACATGCCAAGGAAACATTATTCTTGCACTGGAGAGGTCAGCTTGTTGTATATAGGTTGACAGCTACTATTTACTGAGCTGTCTAAATTTTCACTGGAGAGCTGTGGATCACCACTGACAAATTTTGAAATCTGGATAGACAATAAAATGGATTCTCAGTATCTCCTCTTGACGTTTTTCTTACAAGTCACACTAATGAGCAATTGTAACTAGATTTATTTTTGTTTCACTGTGGGGGGCTGCACCCAGGCTGTAAAAAAAAGTTTCTCCATCTTAACTGCACAGACCACTGTAAAGTGTGAAGTCTTCAAGGGCATTGTTTGAACCCCCTCCCAAAACTGGGAACTCTCTCCAGCCGTTTTTCATGCCTCTCTATACAAATATAAGTTAAGGACAGGAAAGTCTAATGCACACCCCAAATGCAGCCACTTCCTTTTCGCAAGGATGCTAGATAAGGAATACATAGTTAGCAACTTCAGGTTTTGAAAACTTACTAAATCCTTGGAATGTTTGAGACCTGCGAGCTAACTCTGATCATGCAGAGTTTGCTAAAAAAGGAATGCCATTACAAATGTAGATGAACACGCACAGGATTGCATTTTACCCAAGGGGGTGAAAAACAACCCCATCATCACTCTCCATCCAGTGGTTTCCAGTACGTGCAGTGCACTGATGGCTGCAGAGTGCCTGTCCTTCCCACCATAGGCAACACTAAGGTCTGCAGGTAAAATTTGATGGAGAGAAGAGGTGTGTGAACTGCACCTCCACAGGCTGGGCACATAGTTAAGACAGAACTATACCACTAACACAAATGGTGAGACAGCCATCCATGCATTTCTTGGCAATTGCTACAGCTCAGCATAGTTATGAGTCACTGCGCAAGGAAACCAGACGACGTGCTCACAGGCGGTGCTGTTGCTACTGTACCACGAGTATATACATTATCTAATTAATCACTTCGGCTTCCCTGAGATGCACTGGCTCAGTAAAATAGCTGTGTATATACTACATTTATATAACTACTATTGCTACCACACAGTGGTATTTATAAGTGATTAAGACATTATGTTGGCATCCAAGTAGAAATATGGGGTTGCATGTGATCATCAGTCAGAAGCAACATGTTCTACAGACATTTTTAAATTAGCACAACAGCATTACTTTTCAAAATACATATATATTTAAAGCTTGTAATACAGTGTTACAATCTGAGACCAAGTACTCTTTAGTTTAAAAAGTCCTTTTAAGGTTAAATACGAGGTGTTTTATTGGTATCTGTTCAAGTGGGTCAGCACTCATGAGGCTTAGCTCTGGATCCTACTGCAAAATCTGCACAACTGTAACTGGACCAAAATAGTTTCAGCCAGGAAATAACCCCCACAGCCACACATGCATACCCACAGCCTCAGCACCAGGACATGTCATGCGCTGGCAGGCTTTATGGCAATTACTCTACACTACTTAGCAGCTCATGGGTATTTACAGGCCTGTTCAAAGTACGAGTGAAGTTGAGGCAAGATATGGATGTAATAAGGGACATGCTGGCCAGTGGTACATCTGGTACAACAACATCTGTTCCTGACTGGGCATATCCAAAGCTCAAGCAAACTTTATTCTTGCTTTGAAAAATAAGTGATTTGTCACTAACACAAATACAGCACAGAGGAAAGGCATAGCAGGACAAGCTGGAGCATTCGGGACTTTCTTGGCTTTTGTGAACATGTATTTGTCAAGAATAATCTTGGCAATTAACAGGTTAACTGTCATAGTAGATGCAGCAAAAGCTGCAGGCATGATAAGCCTTCCGAAGTCAAGACATGTGACATCATTCCCTCTGTGATAAACTACAGAAATACGGTCTAGATGAGAAGTGCCAAACACTTGGTGTGAAAGGCTAGATGAGATATCACGACGCTGAGCTATCACCACGCTCGACACAATCAGCACAAGCTATCAAAACAGATGTAGAAACTAAACTTCATTGCTCCCCTCATGTGGAGCCTCTCCACCCCTTAAAAAGGGGTTCCCAGGAGCCAGCCCTGTGAATGAAGTTCCTCACCAGAGATGGCTCTCGTGGGAGCCATGTCTTGGGGGACAGCCTAAAATGCTAGTGTAACCAGAAATAGCTTCCCTGCAAAACTACATAAAAGTGGTAACCCCACATTTGGTGCTGAGACAAGTTTATTGGATCAAATTAACATTACACAGTAATTTCTGCACTGTGCTTTGTTATCCCTGCACTACAGGGATAACGACAGAGTCAAAGAAAATTGATGAACCAGATAAAGTTAATGGAAAGTGTGTCTGGTCCAGCACCCTCATGCTTGACACAGTAGTTGTCTTCTCAATGTCAGAACTGTTTTTGAATATGCCAACATTATGATGGGTTTCTGTCACACCCAGAGGTTGTCCATATTTTCGATTTTTAGCATTTGGTGATGGAGAGGAGGAGATATCGTAAGAATTTAAGATGATCTTGGCAAGTAAGGGAAGAACAAAAATAAAAAGGTAATTCAATAGACCAAGCCTGGTATGGTACATTTAGAATAAATTATTTGCACAGATTGAAAGTAGGTAAGACCTAGTTTGATAGCAGGAAAGCATTGGTGGGGTTATAGCAGATTGCAAGCTAAAAAACACAATATAATGTCATTGTAAAAAATACCCCCATGTTTTATATGAGAGATGGCATGGGAAGGACTGGTTTTACTCTGCTTGGCATAGGTAAGGCCTGCACCAATTACCAAATTAGGAAAGTCGCAGGATAACGGACAGTGTCTCCCAGTGGTTTAGAAAATACAACCCTGGAGGAAGAGAAGTTGAGGGAATTACGTTCATTTCATGCAGAAGATCAGGAAGAGAGACAGAACTGTAATGTGCAAAATGAGTTTATAAAAAGATAAATTATGAGTTTGTTTCCAGTTCTGACATGGGAAACACACAAAATAATCCATTTGTTTCACACATTAGATCCATGTTGAACTAGCTGTAACTAGCTGAAAATTGGATCATTTCTCTTCGGGAGCACTGTGGGACCCTCTTCCTTAGAGCACAGAGGCTACAGAAGCCTCCCTCAGGTCTGGATTAGGTGCACTGCTATCGCGCCCCGATTGGATTAGGTAACAGCTCACAGTCTCACCATGGCCCTGCATTTCCATGATTTGTTCAGTGCCCTCACTCCCAGTCTCACTGCATGTCCAGCATGGTGTACATGTAAGCACAGACAAGCACAGGCCCACTGCCCATGCTGGGGAGCAATTTGGGTGACTCTACACCCAGAAGATTATTTTCCCTCTCTATTATTTTTGCATCAGCGGCAACTCCCATTCCTCCTTTTGGTTACTGTTATAATGGAAAGTGTCAGGCATGGAACCTAAATCCACAGCACCCAAAATCTCCAAGACTCTGATATAATGTGCAGCTGTGTTCTATAGCATCACATTTATATGCAGTGCCCAGGGATACTGTTATCACATTATCCTCATTTTAATGTCTCAAAAGGTCTTATGTACAGTGCTTAGTTTCTTCCTGAAGATCTCTTATGACACCAGAGGTTAACTTGGGGTTTTAGACTCAGCCGAAGCACCAGGTACATTTGCCATATGACTTAACATGCAATTTCAGTTTCAGAGCAGTGGTCATACAAAGCAGTCAGTGAAAAGAAAAAGGTGAGAAAAAGGTGATCTGAGATGTTGAGCATCTAGACCATCCTTTCTTAGGATGACCTTTAGTCAGTACATCTGTAGATCTTTGGTCTGTTTTGAATTAAAAAAAAAAAAAGAGAAACGCTCACCCTGTACCCTCACCACTTCCATATAAAACTTTTTAAATGGCAAGTAACACCACTGGTAAAAAAGCAGCATCTTTCAAACTGCATTCTCATCTTAGAAGTCATATATTACCATTTTGATCTCTGACAGCTTAAAAAACAGTTCCTAAAATACCATGTAAAGAACAGGAACAAGAAGTGTGAATGTCCATTTTAGGCCAGTGTTGCTGTTCTAGTCATTTCCTTTCCCGGTATCACACAGTTACATGTAGTTATCTCAGACATACACAAGTACTAATTCTTCTTGACAGGAAAGGAAATAAATATCGATTAATAGGAAGCAATCAAAGAACGCTAACTTTTGCACCATCTCACAGATCTGGTCATGATGATGCCCAAGAAAGGAGTAAAACCTATTGTATCTTGCATATAAACCAAATTTTCTACAAAACCTGTTCTAGAGCTACTCATAACCTCATATGAGCATATTCATAACTGCATATGAGCACCATGAATGAAATGTTAATACTCGTTTGGCCAGACAAACAAGGCAGCTAGAAACGTGAACACCCATTAGGACTGGGTGAGGAGACTCGTATTTGAAAGTGTCTCTGGTTTTTCCCTCATCCTGCGAAAAACTCTGCCACCTCTCTTGTCCCTTTGGAGGGACTATAGCTTCTCGAAAGCAGTTAAGGCACCTCCGGACCTAGAAGCCCTGTACCCATCTCCTGCTGTGCCTTCTGCCTCCGGGCTTCAGACTTCCCCTCTCGACTCAAACGGGGCAGTTTCGGTTACTCTTACGCAAAATCGCGTTGCGAAGCCCTCGAAATCCCCGCGGCTCCTCCCGACTTGGCGGCACCGGCCACGCACCGCGACTCCCCCCGACAGCAGAAGACGGAAGGGACGGCCTGACCGTCACCGTCGGCGCCTAGCACCCGGCTCAGCCCAGCGCTGCCCTCTGTCCTGAACCACCTCCGGGCCGGGTCGGCACCGGGGGACTCTGATGCTGAGCGGGACTCCGGGATACGGCCGGGCTTCAGTCCCGGCAGCCGACAGCCACATGCCCGGGGTGGAGGAGCCCCGCC
>NW_010192985.1:8707-28829 GCF_000695765.1 Mesitornis unicolor
GTCCGGTCCCGTGCCGTCTCTTCTCGTCCTGTCCCTGCTCGTCGGACCCGCGCTGCTCCCGAGGCGTTGCTGCTGTCCCAGCACCCGCGCCGTCGAGGCAAGCGCTCGTCCCGGCGGAACGTCCCGCCCCAGCCGCCCGGTTCACCCGTCCATTGGCTGCGACAGGGGGGTTGATTTGCATAGACGGCGCACCACCCCTGGCGAGCCGTCAATCACCGCCGTCGAGGGGCGGAAGGCAGGTGGGGCGACCGCACAGGCCGTGCCTGCTTCCTCCTCCTCCTTCTCCTCCTCCACCGTCCCCTCGGGGCGGCGCTCTGCTCGCATCGCTTCGCGGCGTGAGGGGGAAAGTCCGCCCCGTGGGTGCTGGGAAGCGTGGGTGGGCTGAGGTTGCCCGTTTCTCTGCCCATGGACGCCTTCGCCCTTTCTTTGCTCTCGCCTCCCCGCTGGGAGGTGGAGGCTTTCTGGCCTCTGCCACCTGACTGCGGTTTGGGGGTCCCCAACCCGTCCCATCCTGCTGGCTTGAGACTTGCATGATGAAACAAGACCTCAGAGGTCTTTCTGCTGCTTGGTTTGGGCAAGAGAAGAGGTGCTCCTGGCACGGTGCTCTAGGATGAGGGTAAAATTTAGCCCATTTTTGGGTGGTGACTTCAACTCTGGTAACTTTGACCATTCCTGGAAAAATAAAACCCACCTTCCCCATCATTCTAACTTAAAAAAAAAGCAACAAAACTTGGTCACACAACTGTTAATACATACTAATGACATACATAAATAAGCTACACAAGTAGTTATAGAGGTTGTTCAAAGTCTTTCTGTGGTAGGAAGTTTTTTGTTTTCTTGAATATCCTAAACACTTCTTTGGGTGTACTTTTTCTCCCTTTCACCACAAAAATTGGAGATAATTTGAATCAGGAAATCTTAAAAGATAGAAGTTACTTTTTTATTGGTGTCAGGTAGGAGATGAAAGAGCGTTTGTGCTTTTCTGAGTCATTGTGAGTTATAAGGTAGATCCAAAATTTCTCTTGGATGGCATTAACCACAAGGTGGGCATGCTGAGAGAAAAAGCTGTCATGATGGAAACTGTTGAAGAGACACACAAAGCAACCTCCTTCTTTATTTTCTATGCTGTTGTTGTGTTGGGAAAAATACTTGAGTGGTTGCTAAATAGTTGAGGTTTATGGGTAACTGACAGTTAAAAATAGAACTGATGGAGTGGCTTTTTCTACTTGAAGGAAAAGTTAAAACAACCCAAGATGCTACTGCAGGGTTCTTCCATGTGGAGCCTTTGCTGGGATTTTTCTCTTAGACCTTGTTTCTGGATCTGAATTTAGGTAGGTGGGTCTCATTGATCCTCTAAAACTACCTGAAGGAACTGAATTCTGGGTGTCTTTTCTTTTTCAAGCTGCTACTTTGCAAGCTTGGCGGCAGCATCCCCAAGATGCAAGTGGGTGGCTTTCTCTTTGCAGAAAGCAGAAAGCAAATGGGCCTTTAGTGTTGTTAATGCAAGGGAAACTGAAAATAAAGCTGCCTTTTAATGTAACCTCATGTGTAATCAAAGTTATAGGCTGCTTCATATGGCATGGAACAATTACAATTTAACCTGCTGTTGTTCCAGCACAAGCAAAGCTATGGGTGCATTGATTGATGTGCCTGATGACCCAGTCAAGAGCAAAATGAAACATCTGTTATCTTCCATATAATTTGTGAGGAGGATATTGAAGACCAAATAAATGAGCGACAAGTCCCTTTTGCTTTGGGTGAGACTTTGGTTGCAATTTCAGTAGCAGGCAAGGTAGCAATTGTTAAATTATTAACCTTCTAATAAAGGAAATGGAGAGTGAGAGGACATTACTATTTCTATACATGTTGTCACTGAGATTAGACAGGGTTAAAGAAGGTTGAAAAATATCAGAGACAGGTAGCTAATTAAGCTACATGAATAGGAAGCTCAAAAAAATCACCATTGACAAACGAGGACCCTGAAGTGCTTGAGCATATTTTGTTGCTAGGTCCTACGAAGCATGCCCATTTGCACTGTATTATGAAAAACAAAACCAGGTAAGACATATGAAAAGATTGTCATCTCATCATACATACAAAAGAGACTTGTTTTGGATCATTATGCTCATTTCAGTCACTTCTGAAATAACATGAACTGTGTAGATTGATAATGAAAATTAATAGACAAAGTGGTCTGTTAATAAAATTTGTTCATAAAAATTTCAATCTTGTCTCTTTATCTTCCTGTGAGTCCTGAGCAGCATTACATATAAAGCTACAAAGGTAACAAAGTAATTTTTTTTTCACTTTGTACCGTCTCTTATTATATGAGAGACATTTAATGAAAACGTATCATTTATCAGTGAAAGGAAGTACTCCTTTTACATAGATAAAGGCAGAATCCATTAGCGCAGGAATCACTGATGCCAATAATTTTTTTAAAGGAGGTTGGGCAACATAATGGACCATACATCTGGAGGCAGGAAGCCTCCCTTTTAGTTGTTTTTCTCTCTGAAGAGCTTTTTTTTTTCCTTAAAGATTTCTAATCCTTACTTAGATCTTGAGTGATGGCTTTGGATGAGCCATATTTTACTTCCAGTTTCCTCATCTCTAGAAAGAGGAAAGGCGTCAATACTTTCAGTGCTTATAAATGTGTAGTGAAAAGGAATATATAAAGAATTTGGAGTCTCATGCCTTGAGTTAAAATGCCTTGAGGATGTGTAGGACAATCCACAGAGCAGAGGGACTGTCTATGCCAGGTAGACCCCTCATCTCTCTGCTCTGGTGCCTGATGCTGCTAACCAAGCTGCCTACCCGGATAAACACAGAATAGTCTGACTGAGTTTCTTCCAACACCCAAGAAATTAGAAATCAGGAGAATGCAGATTTCTCTTTGTTACCACTTACCAACATCTCAGGGCGTCTGGGAGTTCTGGGGATCTCAATTCTGGGGAAGAGTAGTTTCACCAGGCCACTTATATTTATACTTCCGATACTCTGTGCTAATCCACAATATAGAAATACCCCTATGTTTGTCTGGAGTTTGTCCACGTGTACAGAACATTTTGGAGCCATAACACCTGTACTTATGTCAAGTATGGAATTACAGTGTTGTCAATCTACAATAACTGACACTTGTGAAACTTTTAGCTAAAAACAGAGCAAATTGCTACCAGTCCAGTTCTGCTGCACTGAGCCAGCTCTCAGACACTTATAAAACCCACATACACTTTTCTGGATATGCAGTACAACTAAGCCACTTTTCTGCTAGAATCAGGCCTGATGTAATGCAGCGCACACCAATTCAATGAAATTGCTGTTTTATGGTCCTGGACAAATAACTTTATATTAATAACAACTTTTTTCTTTTTAACCTTATGGGTCATTAAGTGCTCCTGGAATTAAATGTTTTATCAATGGTCAAGGTGAGTGGAGGGAGACAGTGAGAGAGTGATGCTAGGAATTCTTTCTCTATATTCATTTACCAGGAAAATCTTCAGCTGCAGTACTTCCACTTTGAGTAAGGTTCATCAAACACTGCTGCTCTGAGTCTTTCATATTTTCTCGTAGCCTCTGACAAAAGCTACTGGCATTACAGAACAGCTTCTGCACTAAATGTTGCTGATGTAAGGAGATCCTCTTTGGTTGGATGAGGAACAGACCACTGAAAAGAGTTCAGAAGCCAAGTGTCTCCACAGATGGCTAAATCCACCTTAATTCTTTGTTGAAGCCCAGGGAGTTATCTGGATTTACAAGGGATAACGTAGTGCTCTATCTATGGAGTCCTGTGGATGTTTTTCTTTTTTCTTTCATTTTCTTTCCTTCATTAGGAAGGAAGGTGGCTGTTAGAAAAGGATGGAGTGCTGAAAACTGTGCAGAAGTAATTGCTGTGAAGACAGAGGATGCCTGTGCTAGAGCCCTCTTTCTTGCTTATTTAGGAAAGGATTTCACATTCTTCTCCAATTATGCCTGAAAGGCACGCAAAGCCAGCCCTTGGTGTTATGCCCCTGAATTCCTGTGAACCACAACTTGGCACCTGCGCACAGCTTTGAAGGTTCATTACCCTTACACGAGTTCTTAAAGAGCTGCAAATCTGGTTACGGAGGTATTAAATGCCAGAATGGATGGACGGTAAATAGCCTTGGGACTTGTGTTGACTCAGGAGATGACGGCAGGTGCCAGCATGTTTTATTAAGCTAGTAACCAATAAATGAACAAATTTCACATAATGGATGTAAACAAGCGTAGTTAACCGGAGCGGATGGAACAATACTGATTTCTGGGAGCTGAAGGCTTGGTTGGTTATCAAATAAGCCACTGGATTTCTCTGCTGCTGTCACAGCTTTTGAATGCCAGAGTACAGCCCATGTGTGTAACACAGGAATCCTGTCACATCAGCTGGCCTAATGACAAGTATCACCTAACCCTATTTCTACACTTCAATAAAAAAGTGTACTTTAATTCATGTTGTGAGTCAGAGTATCTGTTCTGTATTTGCACGCCCATAGATTAAGAGCAGTGAGCTTCTGCACTATAGGGAGTGCTTTGTAACCTGGCAGAGCACAGACAAGGGATGTTTTTATGACAGTAAAGAGGGATCAAAAAGACAGGCCAGGAAGATGCATAGCAGGTGCTCAGATCTGGGTATAGTCTCAGTAACTGCAGATTCTAGGGGCAAGTTCATATTGCCAAAACCAACGTGCCCTGTTTTTCCCTCTTGAGCAGCAAATGGGCAGGCTGTATGTCAGGTGAGAAGGGAGGTACCTAAGGGGTAAGAACATCCAGGAGTTAAAAGCCTTAGAAGGCTTGGAAGGGTGTGGTAAAGAATAACTGGACCTTGACAAAGAGAGCGACTGGAAAATGAGAACAATTCCCAGCTTTTTAGAGTATCCTTTTCAAATCACTCATTGTTCAGAGAAAAGGTGTTGCTTTCTAAAACCCACCAAGTTTTGATGAAATAAAACAGTTCTGCCCTAGAACTGTGTGAGCACAAATTTTACACAGCCATGTTGATGGATCACATCATCACTGGATTCGTGCTGCCAGTGCTTTTCAAAAAGCAATACAATAATATTCATCCAGAAGGGAGTGGGGAGCCTGCACAAACTGCATGATGTGTTCCTTTGCCACGTAGGTTACCTGCCTCCAAAGGCACACTGCACAAGTGCAAATCTTTTGGGTGGCTTTGTGCCCAGATCGAAATGCTTTGTAGTAGACCTACACAAGGGTAGCATGGTAGTGACGTGTTACAGATCTAAGAAGAAAAAGAATAGCTTTTTGGTTAGCTGAAGGTGAGGGAAGAATCGTTTGGGATCATTTAGCTGGGAGTACAGAGCCAGGGAGCAATACATTTCACAGTCCAGTTATGACCAATGGCCTAGAGTCCTCCCTGAATGGCAAGACAGATGGCATATAGGCAAGTTATATGTGACACAGTAACAGCATGACAGATTTCCATGGAATTAAACAAAGTAATTGTTAATGTTTGCATTTTACAGGGCAGTGTTTTAGCTAGAAAAAGCTAAAAATTAATGGTACATGTCAAGGTAGAGGAGCATGTGTCACACAACTTGCAAAACTTATCTGTGAAAAGTGTAGGCTTAGATTTTATCTTTCAAACCTGTCTACTGACTGTGGCAAGCATCCCAGGATTCTGGAAAGGCACCTGCTATCAGCCACACTTCAAGCCTCATAATTAAGAAATGCAAAGGTAGAAAGTGCTAGAGGCACTGAATAGCTGTGCTGTAAATGCCACGGGAGCCCACAGGTCTCCTTGTATTTCCCCACTCATGGAGTATTTCTATACATGAAGCATATCTATACATGAAGCATCTATACATGAAAGTAAGGCAGAAGGACAACTTGATACCTGCACTCTTTTTATAAAACTACCAGCTTTTGATGGATGCAGCTGCCTTGGTGGTTGGTTACAGAAAGACCAAATCTGACCAAATCTGCTGGGGTCCTGGGTGAGCCCCAGCCGCTGCCAGTTCTGCATGGCTGGCCCTGTGCTCAGAGACAGTGATGGGTGAGAGAGACTCTGCAGCACCCAAGGTGTACAGTGTGCTACTCCATGGTAGTGAAGCTACTATTAACTTCCAATTATTTGACTGTGCATCCATTAGGATGGAGCTGGGCATTGACACTGTTGCACAGATCCCTGAACTTCTGGATCTCTGAAAGCACCAGCTGCTGGCCTTGTCATTTGCTCAGTTCATAGCCAAGTAAACAAACCAATGGGAAGTCCCAACAGATGAACCAAAACCAAAGCACACAGCCTCTATTCTAATTTTTCAACCTAGAGAATTATTTGGTCTGAAAATGTGTTTTATATATATAATTTACAAGTAGTATCTCTGTGTAGGTTGTGTGTTACTATGGCAGATAAGGAGGACTGCACTGTGCATTCATACTCAGCTCTTATTTCTTCCTCATAATTTCATCTTCAGCAATGCAACCTGTCCTGGATATGCTTCTTTTTTTTAAGCTGGATAAATATCTGCTAGGAATAATCCAGGTATGACTGATTTTAAATTGAGGTGGGGAATGGATTAGATGACTTCTTGATTCTTATTTTTGGTCTCATTTTCTAAATCTTATTAAAATGTGTTAAGGTGTACTTAAATATACATTAAAATACAAAAGGTTTAAATACACTAAAATGTAAGACTACAGCTTCAGATGGGGTAAGTTCTCCAAAATTAAAGCCAAAAGTTGAAAGTGTGTTTTTTCTTATTAATCTAATGACATGGTGAGATTTTGAGAGATTACTGAAGATATCTTACTAGAATAATATTTTAAAACATTGTAAGGTAAATCAGGTAGCTGTACTTTTAACCCTCAGAAGTGAATTAGCACATCTTTTTACTGAAAGAAAATTGCTTCTGGAAAGATATGTCATCTATTAAACATTTGTACCACGCCTAACAAAATGAGCCTTGCTTCTTGGCCAAGGTCAGCAGAGTCCCCTGAAAGAAATGCCACATAAACAGGGAATAAGCACAGAAAACAACATTATACACCCTTACACTATGTGGCCTTGAACCATTGGTTTTACTGCAAACCTGGTAGCTGATAATCATAGTCATAGCATGGTTTGTGTTAGAAGGGACCTTGAAGACCATCCAGTTCCAACCCCAAAGACATGGGCAGGGAGATCTCCCACTAGACCCAGCTGTTCATAATGGCAGTGTAACAGTTGTATCAGTAGGAAGGATGTTAGATACAATTTCTGTCTTAGTGAATACATTTTTACAACATGATAAATAAAAGGAAACCCAACTAATATACAATTATGCAAGAGAAGATCCTGCACAAATAATAATTTAAAATACTGTTCATATTTACTATTAACTCTACAGCATATACTATAGCTGTAAATAACAGTTTAGTGTGGATTTAAAATCAAGTATAACTTAACAAAATAATTCAACAACACATAAACAAAATTAATCTCCTGAAATATCCAACAGTAAATTTGTTTAAAGTTCATTAATAACCAGTACTCAGAATATATCCAGAGAAGCAAATCTATACTTCATTTCCATTTCAAATAGCACACTGAATACCTGCCTATCAAATTGTGTATGCTCACTACCAGAAGATGACAGGAGATAAGACATGTCAATTTGTGATGAAAAATATTTCTATTTTATGACACGGCAAGAAAATTTTCCAAGTGATGTTTGAAATCTTGCCATATCTGCAGCTTTACTGACAGTTAAATTAATTACATGTAAGATAATCCTTTTTTACAAGCATTTTTCCTCCCCCTTCATTCCTCAGGGGGCTCAGGTCACCTGTTCAATTGATGCTGTGCAGTCCACTCCTATAAACCCTCTAGCAAACATGAGAGGGCAAAAGACGCACTGAGATGACAAATTCCCTACATTTCCATCTCTAGCCACCTTGGAATATACAGTTTTCTTAAGGTTATTCCATTACCTATATGGCTCTGTTCCTCTGTCTCTCTCTGACTGGAATCTACACACAAGATTTAGCCCCTTTTCCATCACAGAGAAGATCATAATTACTCTTACAATTCAAAATCACAGCCAATTTGTGGGGCTACTTTGGTCAGTGAGAATGTATAGACGTGAGGTTTGGAAACTCTAGTAATGTTCTCTCTGCTGCTTTACACTTTGCTTACTCTTAGGAAAGAGCAAGCAGATAAACAACCCTCTCTGTTGCCACAGAGCTACTTGATCCATAAAGTACATTATAGGCACAGAAAGAGTTCTTGTTCCCTTTCTTTTAAGTTTGTAAGAAAGCCAACAGTTTGGGGTTTCCCAGTATGAGGAGGATGTAGATTAACTTGGGCGAGTTCACCAGAGAGTCACCAAGATGGTCAGCGGGTTGGAGTGCATGATCTGTGAGGAGAGGCTGAAGGAACTGAGCTTGTTTAGACCAGAGAAGAAAAGATTTATGGGACCTAACAGTAGCCTTAAAGTACTGAAGAGAAGATTATTGATAAAACCCAATTGTATGGTAGGAGAACAAGAATCTGTGCTCAGAAATTGAGATAGAGCAGGTTCCAGTAGGATATAAAGGAAAATTCCCCACTATGAGATCAATGAAGCATTGGAACAGGAGATTGCCTGGAGAAGTTGTGCAGTCTGTTCTTGCAGATTTTCGAGACCTGGCTGGACAAAGCCCAGAGATACCTGGTCAGAAATCAATGTTGACTCTGCTTTGAGCAAGAGATTGGGCAAATAACTCCTTGAGGTCTCTCCTAATCTATGATTCTAATGTGGTCCAAAATCAACAGCTGTAGAGGCCAGATCTTGGCTCTGAAAGATACCTCTGTATAGAAAGCCCTTAAATTTCACATTGCACATCCGCAGTGCAAGAGCAGCCAGCCTCACCATCTAGCATCTGTTACTGCATGAACAGTGTTGAAGACAGGCTCGTTAGCTGCTCCAGCAAAGCCAGCTCTTCATTAGTCAACATTCTCACTGCAACACACCTATATTTCATTTTAATCTTGGTTACCAATCTACTGAGTTTACTATCCAGAATTTTGTTGTTTCTAATGACACATATCTGCAGTTCAACTGTTTGTAGTTTTCTTTGGAAACAACACTCTCTTTGTTCAGGTGTTTGGGTAGAGCAATCTCCCCACGTCTTCTCAGTGCAAGACATAAAACACGCTTGCCTGGCACCAGCTGGTGGCCTGGCAGAGCACGTTGCCAAACTGCTACAGGGTCAGTAGGTGCTGAGGTGTATCTGGGCTGTTCATGACTCGGTCAAAAAATTTTAGCAGGCAGTTTAACAGTTTGACAAGTGTTTGCTGTATGTTACAAGCCACAAGGCAGGTTGATTAGATGCAAACAAGCACTCTCCAAATTCTCTTACACACCCAATAATATGCCCATCAGCCTTCAAAGCTGTCCTACATGGAAATTTTCAGAGCCTTGTTCCCTGAAGATAAAAGGAGATAAACGTGCCAGTTGCTCAAGGACAGCATTTTATTTGCAAGATGATTTTCCAAGCAATGTTAGAAACCCTGCCACACATGTGGCTTTGATGACAATTAAATTAATTTGATGGACTAAGCTACGTTTTCAGTTTATGTGACAACAATAATAATAATGAATTACATTTATAAACTGTGTTCCACTTCAGGCTCTCTAAACCAATTTCCAAGCAATTACTTTAAAAATACTGCTATGTGTATTGCTACCCATGTATTTTAGATGAGAAAGAAATCACAGCAAGTGTCAAAATGCCTACAGGTGTACAGGACGCCTTGGTTTAACCAGAAGTTGCATCCAAATCCCCTGAGTGCTAGTCCTCTTCTTTCATGAAAAGATTACATGTCTTTTCATGTGTCTGCCTTTTTCTTACAGATATTTTGTTTCTCTTAAAGCTTTTGTCTCTATACAGCCATCTTTCTACTTCTCTCCCTTAAATAATTTCTTAGGTGTGAAGGCTATACAGTTGGCATAGAAAATATTGTGTGCTACTTAGTAAGAAGTCTATGCCAGTTAAAATTAATTGCCAAATTCTGTTGTCAGCGAAGCCAATGGAAGTTTGATCGCAGCATCAAGTGAGACAGGCCCAATATAAAAAAATACAGGAAGCGTGAGATGAAGGAAGTGCAGTGGGCTGTTTAGATACTTCTATAGAGGAGAATCAAAACATAATGCTCACGTGTCCAGGTGAGTGAACAGACCATGTGTGTCCTTGAGCCAATGTCCTTAAGACAAGAACCAGAAAGCAAAATGAAGTTAATTATACAAATATGTTGGCAGCTGCCTTTGGCAGTTACAACATGTATTTTTGATGAAATGCTTCCCAGATCCTAGAGACAAGCCCAAACTAGCCCCCAGATTGTAGATACTTACACAACTGCAAATCACAACCAGACTTGTGATCATCCCAGCTTCCTCATGAGCTGATCCAAAAATCCCAACTCTGGTGCCCCAAGCCTTGGGGATTCGCACCCAGAAACAGGTGTAGCAATCCAAACCCAGTACTACCACACATCTGCAAGGCATGTTTTGCACTGGAATACCTTCCTTAGGGTGCCTTTCCTAGAAAAAAACTGCTACCAAAGGTCTGTCTAAGGCCAAAGTGTGATTCTTTAACAAGCCATTGGGAGAAAACTAAGAAGTAAGTCAAAGTAAGTAACTTTTGTCTTGAAAGAGTGCCCTGATAACCAGTAGCTGTGGGACTGAGGTTGCATTTAAGCATTCAAGCAGATGAAAAGATGTCATCAGAGCCAATATACAAGCTGTTGTTTGTACAGAACATATTGGTGCAAGTACTGCATTTAGATGCACCACTCCCGCCACTGCTCTGGCTCATTCTGGGCAAAAAGAGTTTCATTTTGGTTTGAGTAGGAAACTTAAAATCTTCAGATTTGGTGTAAAAATGGTAGAACTCATTGGAGTTAAATATATGATTAATTCTGTATACAAATTAAAATGCAGGTCTCGTAGGAGCCCCATGCCATGCGGCGTGAGAAGGGTGAGAAATGTGTTAGCGTGAGTGTGGGCTCAGCTCAGGCTCTGCTCAAGAACGTAGGAGGAAACAGAAACTTAACTGACAATAAAATTTTTCAAAGGGCTAATTTACCCAAAGCAAATCATTACAGTCATAAACAAGTCTCATATAACGATGATGTGCTGAGCTGAGTCAGTGAAAAGTCTTCAGGGAGAGCTGGAGGCACAGCTGGGCGATGCGCACAATGCAGCACCAGCAAGGATCCTGCCTTGCCACCAGTTCAGCATGGGGCTTCTGGCAAGGGATTTCATTGCTACTTGTGTCAACGTCTATACAATTAGGCTAGTATTTTCCTTTCTTAGTATGGCCATCAAGTGTTAGGGCTTGATAGTGCTTTATAGTGCTTGTTAGTGCTTAGTATAGTGCTATGCTACACTCTACAGTTCTCAGAAGAAAGACTATTGCACTTCCTAACATGTTTTATACAGGAAACAATGACGTCCATAGAGCATATAACTGCCCCCAACACTATTCTTTTCTTTAGATTTATGGCAAGCTTTTTCTTAAAGCAGAGTTACATGCTTCTGTTTCTTTGGCATTGGACAAACTACTGTCTCGCAATGCAAAGTTTTTTCCAGTTCCTCTTGAGCATCAGATCTTCTGAGTAAAAGGCCATTTTTTTTCTCCCACAAACAGCAGTTAAAACAATCTTCCTACAATCTGCAGGAAGATTTTTGGCTTATTATTTCTATGCCACTGTTTTGGAATTCTACACATACGCAAGAGATCCACCTTCTTTCCTAACCCTAACTTTCCCTTAAAATAGTTTATTGCTAAGTCCTTCAAACTGGGTAATAATAGTCCCTAAAAAAGGTGAAAAGCACTGATGATGGGTTTTTGACTTAAGCTCCATGTGAGGATCTGTTACGATACTAATGGTGATTGGTTCTAGTAGTGAAGGAAAACACATTATTTTTTTCCCTGTGTGAAGGAAGAAACACTTGACCACATCCCAGGGGTTATGGGAGAGAGAACTGAACTGCAGAGCATTTCAGGAGATATTCCATGGGTACCACTGAAATGATTCAAACTGTAATTAACTATCCCTGCTATCCAAAAATACAGGTGCATGTGCATTTGGGAATGAGTATCAGATTGCAAATTGAGTCACCTGACAAGCTTGTTCTACCCTTCCAATTATGCAAGCAAGTTTGTGACTCAGCATCTACATAAGTCTGTTCTCCACTGAGAAGACAAATCAGTTCTGCAGCTGAGTCAGTCAGAGCAGCCCTTTTCACAGTGGTAAATTCAGCAGGCAGACAGAGTCTGGAAAAGACTGTGGAGCCTTTATTCCGTGTGCAGTTAGCTATGTGAAATAGAGGAAATAAATTTTAAAGCAGATTAATCATCAGCTCATCGTCATACAAGGAACTAATTAAATGGAGGATAGAAAAGCTATCATGGGATTACAGTGATCGGTGTCCATGGTCCTTTAACTAAGAGATTAGATTTTCTCTCTGATATTTTCTGCTGCTACTGTTGTGTCTTTATCTCTTGTTTATAAAAATCATATGGCAACTTGCTGTCATTGCAACCATAGTTGAGAATGAATTTTTTTAATCATCTTTGACTTTTCTTTCAGGGGTTGCAAATAATTTCCTATGTTTTAGAGTGTGACAAGGGTGGAGGCGTCATGCCAGTTACAGGCAGTCACAGACTCATGCACACGCTGGCATGGGAATCTCTGCCCCGGCCTGTTACTGAAATGCTGACTTGTTTTGCTGGCACATCTGGAACCGACAAAAATCTTTCCTTATCCTTCAGGCTTGATTCTTTTGAGGTGCTAAATACGAATGCCTGTTGCCAATGGTCTTAGCACTTGAAATACCTAACCCTTAGCACCAACTGACAGAACCTCTCGGCTGCGTTTCAAGCTGAAAGTGAAGAATTCACTGGGTAGATTGCACTTCCCTCTCTCTGCCTGTAAGAAATATATCCCATTAGTCCTGTTTAAAACCAGGCATCCTTATGTCCATGCCCAGAGCTGAACCTCACCAATAATTGGTATTATAAAAATCCTACATGAGGTTATGAATAAGGTCCCACTGGGTGAACCGCAGTACAAACACTGTAGGAGAACACCTCAGCCAAGAGGAGCTTGCCGTTAAGTTACACGAGGCTGAAAAAGATAGGGAAAAGGGAACACAGACTTATAGTTTGTAAATATTTTAATTTCATGAAATCATAGAATCATTTGGTTGGAAAAGACCTTGAAGATCATTGAGTCCAACCATAAAATTTCAACATTTCATACAGAAGGCTTTTCCAAAACATCAAGAAATGGGTTTCAATACACAGCTGTATGTGAATATCGAATTGCCTACTCTTCATAGCAGCTATTCTGAGATGCGTCAGCCATCTTCTACGTGATCACACATCCTGTTGGGGCTCTAGATCACAACCTCAGCGCTGGCAGTTTTCACAATGACTGGTGCTTTTCTTAAAGCCTCTGTCCCTGCAATCCTTTGAGCATGTGAACATTTCAGCTTTAGTTTTCTAAAACCAAGTACCTTCAACCATCATACAAATAAATACTTTCAAACATTTATGGAGAAAAGCAAATACAAACTAAGTGAAATACAGAGTCTCAAAATGCAAAAAGAATAAAAAAAAGAAAGAAAGGAAACAAAAGGAGTTATTTAAAAACAAGAGTAAAAATACCACCATTCTAAAAGCTTAATTAAAAATTTCCAGGTTCAGGTGATTTTCTGAGTGACTGGGTTTGTCAACACTTTGTTCCAGTAGTTTTTAGGACATTCCCCCACTCAAAGTTTCTCAGTCTGCATGGTGCTGAGGAGGTGGGGAGAAATATTACAATCTAAACCAGACAACATCTTTCTGCTGTACTTCTTGCAAATGTTTGCTTTCGAAATCAACAATTTTCTTACAAGCTCTCAAATCACACGTCATAGATGGGATGGCTATCGCCATACATTACTAACATTGCCCAATCCTGACTGTAAATACCTTGCTTCCAGTGGTTTATTCTGTGCCAAGTCTCAACACTCTGGGCTTACTTTTTTATTTTGAGGATCTCGTGAATTAAACAATTTTAAGCCTGTGACAAACAAGACATCCCCAAGAATGAAACCAGCAAACAAGAAGACATTTATCTTGAGTTATCAAGAGCTGTGCTTTGAACAAATAAATCTCTCTGTGGTGCTTAGTGTCGTGAAAAAATATGTTCTATCTGCCTTAAATGTAATAAAAACCAATACTTTGGTAAAGCTGAAAGTGAGATACATTGTATAGACTTATTATTGAAAGCTTTACTTCTACAGCAAGATCTTTATGTACATTTCTAATGCAAGATTTTTATGTACATTTCTAATGCAAGATCTGTATGTACATTTCTTTTTTCAAATGAGGAGGTTCCCAATCCAAGTTGAGAAAAAAGCAATTAACTGGCAGTTAACTTTTCATAGAGATGCACGGCAGAAGCAGTTATGTTATTCCTTCTGTAATGATGCTAATTTCCTAAATATCCATTGCTGCCCTGTCTCTCCTTCGCTGTCTGCCCCACGAGTAATCCACAGTCTAAAATTTCATAACATGAATTTGTACAACACACACCAAATAGATGAGTTGATGACCCCCTGATATCAGTGGCTCCATACTGCCCCTGCTATTATTTTTTACTGCTATGAACTGACTCGCTGTGCGTTAACAGATGAGTTTTGCCCTTGTGTGGAATACAGACGATAGATTTTTGTTGGGATAAGGATGATGACACCAATGTCCTCTGTGCTTACTGCAGAGCGGGAGGTGAAATTATGAATACTTGTGCATGTGTGTATAGGAGAAAAAGGCTGGTTACAGACAGGCTACCTTGTACAGAACAGTTTTAAGTACCGTTCTGAAGAAGTCAGTATTTTTAAAACATGATACTTATGTGACAGATAGATAAAAAAGGAAACAGCTGCATCAAGCAGCTTCAAAAGTCAGACTTAAAAAAAGGAAAGTCACCTCCTCTGTCCTTACTTTTCCCTGTACATGGAAAGACAGTGATGTGATATACAGAGCTACTCAATGGTCAAATCCATTTCTTCTAATTTAAGCTTGTGTACATTTCTGATATCTTCTCTAGGGCCTATTTAAAGATGTACCTTTCATCGTTGCTACTTTTGTATCCCTTATTGAACACAACTAATAGCTGTATTAGTTGAGACTGCTTGTCTGGGATGAATGAAGGAAAGACACACAAAGAAAAGTGTTAGCAGAACATAGCAGCGTCTTAGATAGTCCTCCCTCGTTTTGCTGCATTTACTATTATTACTTCATTTTATTTCAAAATGCATGACAAGAACAAACCTTTCCCATTACAAAAATGTATAGAGACACAAGCAATTTCAATTCACCTGGCAGACTGTGATTAGCTCTATTTTTAGCCTGAAGAAGTAACTAATCACATTAGTGGAGGAGCTTTTATTTCCAAAGTGATGGCTTTGGAATAGCGAACTTCCCTCTAAACAGCAAGTGAGAGCTGCCTCTCCTGGACCTCCACTGTGCTCCTGGTACAGCTGCTCCGTCTTCTCCCTCTGCACCCCATTTCTCAGGTCACCGTATAATTTCAGGGCCTTATCTGTTAGTGCTGTGCTAGTGACCGCTACTGTGGCTCTACTTTTAGGGTGCTCCTAAGCCATGCTAGGAAATTCTCAATGGCATCTAAATTAAGCTGAATAAATTCTGGTGCACACCTAAGGCACATAGCTGTTAATTAAATGTATACAGGAGAAGGAGTAGTGTGTCATGGTAATATTCACCAGCAGGTGATAGAGGAGTGTGAAGCTACTAGACCAAATCTTTGTGCTTCATGACCAGCTCCTATGCATGGGACCATTAGTGCAAGTCACAGATCTATGCAGTTTGATAGAGAAGAATCCAACAGAGGGTCAATTAACCTGACCGGGACCTTTACATTTTCACTCTGTCATCATGCAACTACGGCGTACTACAGAATACATCATTTTAGAAATGCTTTAGGGAATTTTAATAAAGCTTAGTGCATGACTCTGGCAGCATACAATGCAACAAAAATAAAACAAAAATATCATAAAAACTTTGAAACTGACATTAAAATATTGATTTTTATTTCCCACAAGCTGCAAATCCCTCAGTACAGCAACCTCATGTCTCAAGTTTTGATACATCATAATGTATCAAAGCCCAAGCATAGCACTGCGCAATACGAAATGATGCCTGTCCTGAATCTCAGGCCAAGATAATTTTTCAGTTATGAATTTCTCCAGTTGCAGTCTGATTTAAAATAATATGATTCCCTTTTCCAGATAGGAACATTAACACACAGCATCTTGAAGTGTACAATACACAGTATTGTTTCTTTTCCTGTTTTTTTATTCCACATTCTTCTTACCTGACAGCTTTGGCAAAAGATCAGCTGCACAACCCTGAAACGAGCTTTCAGATGTCTGAGTATTTACACACTATAAATTCAAAGCAATAGCTAAACATAGTTTCTAGTAGTGGAAGCAAGTTTAAAACTTAAACCATGCTTGCTTAAGCAAAACAAGGTAGAGAAAGAGACTTGCTTATGAAAACTCTTTTTCACAGAATCTCTGAGAAAAGCAGTAAGAAGATGTTCCACCACTTACAGGGCCAAAATGAGCACTTCTGGAGGCTGTTAATGTTGGTAGGCTATAGAAGCATTTGAGAAACTGCATACGCTACAAAAAGGCTTTCACAGTGCTTGTGATGAAATGGGAAATCTGAGGAGAAAAAAAAAGACCATGCAATTAAAGACTGGTAATTTTTGCAGCCTAAAATTGATAAGTGGTAATGTGACCTCTGCAAATAATGATTTAAGAACCTTGTTACAGCAGAAGCAACGTATTTTTAAAGAAATGCATAATTTAACAAAAAAAAGTGCTTTACTCACATAAACACATTGATTTCTTATCGTTATTTAATTTCTAGCACCCCTATTTCCAGGCTAATGAAATCTCAAACATTGCTTTCTCTGAAATTGTATTTCTGGGATAAATCAATATAATGAAGAATGGAGGAGTTTCTGAAAAAATAAATATGGCACACCTTTCCATTTTATCATCTTTCTGGGTGTGGGCTGGGTTTATCTACTGAAATCATTGCATCCCCTTATTTGTGGGGTATCTACGTCTTCACTCTTCTATCCAAAGTGTCAGTAGGAAATTAAAAAACCCGGTTATACCTTGCAGGGGACGGCCACTGTCACTTTGTCTGTGTTGGCCCAGAGGCCTCCTCTACCCCCTTCCTCTACCTATGAAAAGCCACCAACTACTCCCGTTTTATGAAAGAATTTATGCAGGTCCAACCCTGACATCCAGTGGCCACTGCGTTCATGGCAGGATCCGGGTGCCTCGGCCATTTAAAACTTGGCTTGAAGTGATGCAGCTTTCATCTCCAAACAGATTATCTCAGCACTTAAATCAGCACATTTATGAGATTTCCGTAAGTAAGCATCGGTTGTTTCAGGCACTAAATATTTATCAACATGACTTCAGAGACCAAGACAAATATAAAATATTCTGATAATTATATTTAATGGTATTCAGTACAATTCCTTGAAATATCCTAAAATGCTAAATTATGCAGGAATCCTAACCACACAAGCACATTATCACTGAGCGATAATTCTCTTACATAAATCTGCATCTGTGCATGCATGCATACTTACATATGTCCTCTCCCTCTCCCTGGTCCCTCAGTATTCCTAAACTTGAAATGAAAGTGCTCAAGTGCAGGCATTCATTTTGCCAGAAACACAAGGGTAAACAACTGATTTTATTTTTGTGTGGAAGAAGAAATGAAGATAAAGTGAATATAACTGAATATAATCCTTCAAAGCTAGTAGCTGAACTTTAGTATTTTTCAAGTGAAACTTGAAGTTAGTTAATTACTTGTAAATATTTGTTACTTGCCTGTTGGCTGTGGTAATTTTTTGTCTGGTACTTGCAGAGGAGTTTTTGATCAAAGCCAAGTGAAGTTTTGGTACCTATTTTCCCAGAGCTCTGGATGCCTGCATGCACCATTTTAATCTGGCCCACTATCAAGCCTGCTGAAAATGTCAGGTTTACACTTCTCTTGCAGGGTTTTTTTAAAACTAGAACTCTAAAACCTGCTCAGTTCAACGCAGTTATTACTTCTAGAAATTCCTGCAACAACTACAAAAGACAGATAAGCCTCTGGGCACCTTTTCTGTTCCGAAGACTGATTATTTTAATCAATACCTCTCCTGGGTTAGAGTTTCCAAGATGATGACTTTAAAGCAGCTCTGAGATCAGCCCTACGTGTCATTGTGTTGGTACTGAACATCTATCAAAAGTTAGCATCCTTCATACTGTCCTGCTCTTTATAAAGATACCATTTTAAAAAGAAATTAAAGCTTTCCCATGTTCTTTCTTTGTCTTTCCATATAACAGCAGATATAGAAACTCCTAAGGAGTTATATTTGATTGTCTTTTCTCTCTTGGTCTCTCTGGAAGTAACCACAGAATGCAATACCTAGCTCTATCCAGCTGGGTAAAACTGCTTCCTGTTAAATAAAATCCTTGTAAAAATAATAATAATAAATTATAGTCCTCATTCAGTTCTCTGCACTAAAGGGTAAGGACAATTCAGGACATTGTTTTGGCATTGCTTTCTGTGGCCTTGTTTTTGTAAGGTGCTCGCTTTTAAACAAGGGGCTTAGAATCATCCAGGTTTTCACAGAACATTTCTGTGGATTTCTTTTGACTATGGGGTGTTTACAAGGACAGGAAGATGTAGCTCAGTGATATCCTGGAACATTTCTGACAATGCGTCCTTCCTATTTTAAAATGAGTGATTAAAGACACTACTATCATATGAAAGCATGAATCATTTCATGCATTTTAAACTTAACATTATGTAAGCTCTTGAAGAGAGCTGAAGAAGAAAGACTGCTTATTTCATGGATTATATAATTTTTTTCAAACTCCTGTTTGACCAAAGAAGATAATAAATGCAATTTATAATTTCTGTGGTTTGTGTATCCGCTTGTGAGTTTAACATTCACGTAAAATGTGAATGCTGCACTGTCAAAAAATCCTTTTCAATGGTAATACTTAATTTTAGCTTAAATCCCTTGACCCAGCTCAGCTGTGAAGCCTGCCTGGGGAAATGTAACTAAGAGTTCTGCACCAAAGGAGCAGGGATGGGTCCTACAGTGCATTTCCTCAGCTGCTTGTATCAGAACTAACCTTACCAAACTACTTATTTTGGGAGGACCCGCAAATCATAGAATGCTGTGCACTTCTTTAGCCTTTCTCTAGATGGACTTCATGTAGGAAACCTACCACAGAAAGCGCTGTGTTGCCCTCTAACTAGGCAAAGGGCTAACGAAAAGGAGCGTTTTGGGTTGCTCTTGGCACCTCCTGGCTGTTTTTCTGGTAGCTTTTTCTTTCTTTAGAGCCACACTTCCTGTGTCACTTGTGCAGGAAGCAAAACTGAGATGCAGTGTACACGGAGGCAGTGTCAGGAGCTGGGATAAGCTGTGCCCTGAAGCATGAGCCTTAGGGTTTTATTTCTGGGGCAAACAGAGATTTTCTGATGTTGTTTCCCATGACGCATTTTCTAGGTATTTTGTAGCCAGATTTGATAGTACATGCCCCTTTGATTCTCAGGTGAATTAAGCAGTAGCTACAACATCAAAGCTGTATCTTGGCTTTACAGATTGGCTTGAGGCTTTCACTTGAGGCTGAGTTAAGCTCAGCCTTGTGCCTGTTTTAAGAAGACAACATCCTGAATTTCCCGCTAATCCTGTAGTACGTGCTTCAAAACAGCAATGTGTTACAGACGCCAGCCTGGAGTTCCAACTGTTGCTTGCCTTGCTAGTGGATCAGTCAATTAAAGTAATTAATCCAGTAATCAATGACTTTATTGCCCCGCAGAGACGGGGGAACCCGCAGACCCGGTGCCTGCCAGGGCCCAGCCCCGCGGGGAGTGGGGGGCGGACTACAACTCCCGTCAGGCCCTTCAACCCGGTCCCGCCAGTGCGTGTATTCCCATCGTGCACTGCGGCAGGAAAGCATCGATCGCCGGGAGGGATTTTTATTCCCCTCCCCACACCTCGTTTCCGTTGCAAGCGGGCTACGGAGCC
>NW_010192986.1:0-4760 GCF_000695765.1 Mesitornis unicolor
CCCTAAATTCCCAATATATGGAGCAGAAGACGCAATATCATCCACAATCTCTACTCCACACCAAAGATACTACGACTAAAAACAGGTGCTGGCTCTTATCTTATCGGAACGATTGCAAAATTAAAACCAGTCTGTGGGCAGCTACAGAGAACGGATTGTAGCAAACGTTGGCTTCCCCGGGAAGCAAAGAAGCCTCGAACCCCAGGATTTGTGAGATAGAAAAGATAGGACCCTTCAACAGCTTTCACTCCTATCCATCGTTGGTGTGGGAGTAGAGATTGACCATTTCCATTAGAGAGATGGCTCCTACCAGCTACCACGAAAATAAGAGGTGAACATGGACTAGCTAACAAAGCATGTAAGGTCACAGAGCAAAGATTTGTTTGGCTACAGAAGCACTTCCCAGGAAAGGAGAAATCCAGCAACAGCTTCCAGTCCTAGACCCTTTCTGGAGTGAGTTTGAGTCGAACATTTGCCATAGAGAAACCAGGTTTTGGGCAGCTCCAGAGAAAGCCTGGTGAAAAAAGCTGGCTTCCCAGTGTAGCAAAGAGTTGCAGAACCAGAGGCTTTCTCAGGCTACAATTTGGCTTTTTAGAAAAGAGAGCAGCCAGCAACAGTCTTTAGTCCTAGCATCTTCGGTGTGGGATAAGAGCGTGACAGCTTCCTCTTGAGAGACGGCTCCGATCAGCACACATGAAAATTCAAGGAAAAAGTGGACAAGATAGTCAAACACAGAATGGCACAGCTCAAAACTTTGTTTGGCTACAGAAGTACTTTGCATGGAAGGAGAAATTCGGCAATAGCTTTCAGTCTAGCTCCTTTCTGGTGTGAGTTAGAGTCGATTGTCTGCCATATCGAATCCAGGCTCTGGGCAGCTCCAGAGAATGGCTTGTGGCAAACGTTGGCTTCCCAGGGAAGCAAAGAAGCCCAAAACCAAAAGCTTTGTGCGACTACAAATTGGCTTAATAGAAAAGACAGCAGCCAGCAACAGTCTTCAGTCCAAGTACTTTGGTGTCGGAGAAGAGCTTGATCTTTTCCATTTGAAGGACTGCTCCTACCAGCAGCCACCAAAATTGGAGGCGATCGTTCACGAGATAGTCAAATACAGAAAGACACAGCCCAAAGGTTTGTTTAGCTACAGATGCACTTCCTAGGGAAGGCGAAATCCAGAAGGATCTTTCACTTCTAGCCTCTTTCAGGTATCAGAGTCGATTGTCTGCCATATTGAATCCAGGCTCTGGGCAGCTCCAGAGAAAGCCTGGTGGCAAATGTTGGCTTCCCAGAGAAGCAAAGCAGCCCAAAACCCCACTCTTTATTGGGCTACAAATTGGCTTAATAGGAAAGACAAGAACCAGCAACAGTCTTCAGTTCTAGCATCTTTGGCGTGGGAGAAGAGCTTGACCGATTCCATTTCAGAGACGGATCCTATCAGCAGCCACGAATATTGGAGACAAACGTGGCCGAGATAGCCTAACACAGAACAGTACAGCCCAAAGTATTCTTTCGCTACAGAAGCACTTCTCATTGTAGGAGAAATCCAGAAGGAGCTCTCACTTCTAGCCTCTTTCAGGTGTCAGTTAGAGTCGATTGTCTGCCATATTGAAACCAGGCTCTGGGCAGTTACAGAGAAAACCTGGTGGTAAACGATGGCTTCCCAGGAATGAAAGGAAGCCCAGAACAAAGAGCTTTGTTGGGCTAAAAATTGTCTTAATAGAAAAGACAAGAGCCAGCAACAGTCTTCAGTTCTAGCGTCTTTGGTGTGGGAGAAGAGCTTGACCATTTCCATTTGAGAGACGGCTCCTACCAGCAGCCAGGAGAATTGGAGGTGAATGTGGACAACACAGCCAAACACAGAAAGGCAAAGGAAGAAACTTTGTTTGGCTACAGAAGCACTTTGCATGGAAATAAAAAGTCTAAAAAACAGATTTCATACCTAGCCTCTTTCCTGTGTGGGTGAGAGATGAACATTTGCCATATCGAAAGCAGGCTCTGGGCAGCTCCAGAGAATGGCTTGTGGCAAACATTGGCTTCCCAGGGAAGCAAGGAAGCCCAAAACCAAAAGATTTGTCGGGTTACAAATTTGCTTAATAGAAAAGACAAGAGCCAGCAACAGTCTTCAGTCCTAGCATCTTCGGTGTGGGAGAAGAGCTTGACCATTTCCATTTGATAGACGTCTCCTACCAGAAGACACAAAAATTGGAGGCAAACGTGGATGAGACAGCCAAACACATTACTGCATAACCGGAAACTTTTTTTCGCTACAAAAACTCTTCCTAGGGAAGGAGAAATGCAGAAGGAGCTTTCAGTTCCGGCCTCTTTCAGGTGTCAGTTAGATTCGATTGTTTGCCATATTGAATCCAGGCTCTGGTCAGCTCCAGGGAAAGCCTGGTGGCAAATGTTGGCTTCCCAGGGAAGCAAAGAACCTCAGAACCCCAGGCTTTGTTGGGCTAAAATTTGGCTTAATGGACAAGACAAGAGCCAGCAATAGTCTTCAGTCCTAGCATCTTTGGTGTGGGAGAAGACCTTGACCGTTTCCATTTGAGAGATGCTTCCTACCAGGAGCCACGAAAATTGGAGGTGAACGTGCATAACATAGCCAAACTCAGAATGACACAGCCAAAAGATCTGTTTGTCTACAGAAGCACTTTGCATGGAAGGAGAAATCCAGCAACAGATTACATGCCTAGCCCACTTTGGTGTGAGTTAGAGTCTAACGATTGCCATACTGAAACCAGGCTCTGGCCAGCTCCAGAGAAAGCCTGGTTGCAAACGATGACTTCCCAGGGAAGCAAGGAAGCCCAGAATCTAAAGCTTTGTAGGGCTACAAATTGGCTTAATAGAAAAGACAAGAGCCAGCAACAGTCTTCAGTCCTAGCATCTTTGGTGTGGGAGAAGAGCTTGACCGTTATCCTTTGAGAGAAGGCTCCTACCTGCAGGCACGAAAATTGGAGGCGAAAGTGGACAATTTAGCCAAACACAGAATGGCACAGGCCAAAGCTTTGATTGGCTACATAAGTACGTCATAGGGAAGGAGAAATTTAGCCAGACCTTTTAGTCCAGGCCCCTTTCTGGTGTAAGATGGAGTAGAACGTTTGCCATATTGCGGGCAGCTCCAGAGAATGGTTTGTGGCAAACTTTGGCTTCCCAGGGAAGCAAAGACCGGCAGACCCCAGGCTTTGTGGGGCTAAAAATTGTCTTAATAGGAAAGACAAGAGCCAGCAACAGTCTTCAGTCCTAGCATATTTGTTGTGGTAGAATAGCTTTACCTTTTCCATTTGAGAGATGGCTCCTACCAGCAGTCGAGAAAATAGAGGTGAACGTGAACAAGATATGTAAGCATGGAACATTAGAGAACGAAGTTCTTTTGGCTACAGAAGCTCATCGAGTGGAAGGAGAAATCAAGCAACAGCTTTCAGCCCTAGCCCCTTTCTGGTGTGAGTTAAAGTTGAATGTTTGCCATACTGAAACCAGGCTCTGGGCAGCTCCAGAGAATAAATAGGGGCAAACATTGGCTTCTCAGGGAAGCAAAGAAGCCTAGAACCAAAAGCTTTGTGAGTCTACAAATTGGGCTAATAGAAAAGACAAGAGCCAGCAACAGTCTTCAGTCCTAGCATCTTTGGTTTGGGAGAAGAACTAGACCGTTTCCATTGGAGAGACAGCTCCTACCAGCAGACACGAAAATTGGAGACAAACGTGCACGAGATAGCCAAACACAGAACAGCACAGCCCAAACCTTTGTTTGGCTACAGAAGCACTTTGCATGGAAGGAGAAATCCAGAAGGCGCTTTCACTTCTAGCCTCTTTCTGGTGTCAGTTAGAGTGGATTGTTTTCCTTATGAAAACCAGACTCTGGGCAGCTCTAGAGAAAGCCTGGTGGCAAATGTTGGCTTCCCAGGGAAGCAAAAAAGCCCAGAACCCCAGGCTTTGTTGGGCTACAAATTGGCTTAATAGGAAAGGCAAGAGCCAGCAACAGTCTTCACTCCTACCATCTTTGGTGTGGGAGAAGAGCTTGACCAATTAGATTTCAGAGACGGTTCCTACCAGCGGCCACGAATATTGGAGGCAAACGTGGCCAAGATAGCCTAACACAGAACGGTACAGCCCAAACCTTTGTTTGGCCACAGAAACACATCACATGGACTGAGGAATCCAGAAGGAGCTTTCAGTTCTAGCCTCTTTCAGGTGTCAGTTAGAGTGAATTGTTTGCCATATTGAAACAAGACTCTGGGCAGGTCTAGAAAAAGCCTGATGGCAAATGTTGGCTTCCCAGGGAAGCAAGGAAGAAGAGAACCACAGGCTTTCTCAGGCTACAAATTGGCTTAATAGAAAAGAGAAGAGCCAGCAACAGTCTTCAGTCCTAGCATATTTGGTGTGTGAGAAGAGCTTGACTGTTTCCATTTGAGAGACGGCTCATACCAACAGCCATGAAAATTGGAGGCGTACGACAACGAGATAGCCAAACACAGAACAGCACAACCAAACGGTTTGTTTGACTACAGATGCACTTCCTAGGGAAGACGAAATCCAGCAACAGTTTTCATTCCTAGCCGCTTTGTGCTGTGAGGTAGAGTCAAATGTTTGCCATATTGTAACCAGACTCTGGGCAGTCCCAGAGAAAGCCTGGTGGCAAACATTGGCTTTCCATGGAAGCAAGTAAACCCAGAAACAAAAGCTATGTGGGGCTATAAATTGGCTTAATAGGAAAGACAAGAGCCAGCAACAGTCTTCAGTCCTAGCATCTTTGGTGTGGGAGAAGAGCT
>NW_010192987.1:0-28800 GCF_000695765.1 Mesitornis unicolor
GGGGGAGGGCTTTTGGATAGTTGTTCTGCTTTTCTCATAGAAACAACAGGAAAACATCAGAAGACAGGAATTAGGAGAAATTCCAACATTCAGGTTTGAATAGATAGTTGCTCAGCAATCAGCCCACTAATATTTTGTTAGGTGTGAAAGGTCCTAAGTACCTATTTGCTACATTACAAAGGTAGGCTCCAGTCCTGTAAGCAGTTTCTGGTCATTAAGACCTTCCAGTGTTGGAGGCCCCTTGCAACAGATGTTTGCACAGACTGACAGCCTGTCCATCTGAAATAATTTAAAGAATTTGGGCTTTAAGGCTTAATTGTATTAGTATGGTATAGTAAAGCCTTTGTGCAAAGCTGTCACCTTCAGTGGACTGTGGGAGTTCAAATAGATTCAAATGACTGCAAAGGTTTAAGGTTGTAACAGCTGCTGTTAAGTTTGGTTATGTTGCACCAAGTAGTGTTTTGAATCTGTAAACCTGATTTGTAATTAGAACAGTTTTCCTACAAATAATCACATCAAGCTTGTAGATAGTGAAAAATTTCCCCTAGAGTTCCCAGGGAAATTTCTTAAATTCCCTCAGTGATTCAGTAGTACAAATTCCATTGAAAGCCAACTCTGAGATTTCAGAAATCCTCTCTTAAATGTTTGTACTACCTAAGCTTTTCAGAAAAGCTCTGAGAGCCTCACTAAAGAACTTCTAGTCTCTATTACAGTGACTCACGGAAAGAAGACTCCACAACCTGTAAGATTGTAAAGGAGGTATGTTTATTTCGTGTGTGGGCGCACGGGGGATCTCTCCGCTACAAACATGCATGTCTTAAACAGCAATTTTCCTTGATTTTATACAATAACATATTCCCTATTCATTAAGCGCCTATACATATTCATAACCTTTCCCCGAAGAGGTGGTCCTTTTCTGAGAAGTCCTTTGCATGTGCTTCACCTTCTTCTCCTCCCAGTTGTGCCTGTGCAGTGCCTCCTGGCAGTCGTGGGCTGGAGTCTCAGGGATGAAGTAAGTAGTCTTCAACATGTTGAACTCCCATAACTTTCTTTTGGCACATGCTCCTGGAACTTCTCCAAGTCACAGAGTTGGTTTTATCTGGTTTTAGGCCACTTCAGTTTCTGTTTCTCTATATTTCATTTCCCTTACTCAATACCCTATTGTTAGTTAGTTACATGCCTGCTAACCCCAGTTTCCTATTAATTTCTATAAGCTATTCAATTCCTTGGTTACATGATTGCTAGGTTTTACCTAGACCCTAGCCCTAAACTGCAAGCCCCGTTTTGAACAAATAAAGTATTTCACCAAGAGTCAAGACTGGGACAAAAAAGCAGCAGCTCTGAGGTAGCTGTGAACAGTCCCTTTTCACCTCATTGCCGTGTATATTACTGTATTGACATTAATAAAGTTAAACTTTGACAGCTACTCTGCTGATGACTATTTCAGCTGAAACACCAGTTGTTTCTAAAACTGAAGAACTAATAATCTTATCCTAATCTGATTGTGCTGGCTGCTTTTGTACTGTGCTACCCTCTGGTCATTGCTGGGAAATGGTTCTTCTAGTAGAGGTAGGCATCTATTTAAGTTAGATAAATTTTTATGTAGGAAAAAAATCTCAAATGTTCTGCCTAATATTTTAAACTTTAAAAAAAGTAATCTACCTAGCTGTTATAATTTTAGTTGGTCAGCAAAATTTAAACAAGTTATCTTGCTCTTGACTGGCAGTCTGCGTCTTTGCAAAAAGGCAATTGTGTTAATGGCTTAGCACATCTTACAGCCTAACACTTAACTTTCACCTTCTTTGCTTCCAGCAGCAATGTCAGTAATTGCAGTCTGTTATAACTGCATGGAAAATTACATTATGTGCAGCCATTTGGAAAAGATCCATTTCCTCTGCAAAACAGAACAGATTATGGAGCTGTACATATTCTGGAAGAAAGTACTGCTCTAGAATGATCTGCCTCAGTTCTGAGGAAAGGTTTTGGTTCAGTCACAGACGTGTATTCTAACATTTCATTATTATACAGTTGTTGTTTTTTTTTCCTGATGGTGTTTTTCAGTGATAGCACTGGTTAGTTGTTTGAAAGGTTTTTTTTAATTCTTTGGGGAGGTTTGTGAGTAATGTACAAACCCATCATCTTTAGTTTTGCTGTGACATTGCTTATATCTACACCTATATGGAATTTGTGATTGTAGGAATTGGTGCAAACTACTGACATGTGAACATGTGGGGTGGGATCCAAGAGCTTTGTTTTCAGTCTTGGATTTGTAATAATTGCTGCCATCTTTGAAATAATTCTGTGGTGTCCAGCTTCCTCAGAAGCCAAGGATATCTAGGATCAGTTGGAGAAGAGGTATAAAAAACACAAATCACTCAAAGTGAAAATGGCACCCAGTAGTCATTTAGAAGTGATTCTTGAATGTTTACTTTGATTTCATTGGCTCTGAATTGTTTCTGTAAAATATTTTTCATTTTGTGCTAACTTATTTATGCAGTTTTAAAATACTAAGAATGGAAACCCCTGAGAAGTTACTAAACACAATAAATACAATGGCATCATGTTAAAATAATAGTTTTAGCAGCGAGTCCAGTGGTGAACACTAATAGAAATTTCTTATTTTATAGGAAAAATGCTTTTGCAAAGATTCCTGCGTTACTCGGAGCATGTTGATTCTGTTCCTGTGTTACATTGTACCTGATATTCATAGGTTGTGAAGTGACAGAAGTATACAAACAAAAACTGTACATCTCACTGTTTTTGTTGATCTCATGAAGATGCGTGTCTAGGAAATCAAGGGAGCAGAAAAAAATGGGTCAATTAATACATTGTAGAAAAAAACCCCAGCTATAGACATATTCTGTCCATGTGAGGAGCTGAAGGTTAAACCTCAGGAGCAGCCAATACCTTAAATAGTGAAGTGAAAAGGTCATATCGAAGTGGCCTGTAGCCAATATCAGTTATCCTGGCTTTTCCATTCACTGTTAGTCACAAAGAAGGAACTTGTTGCAGATTAGAGCCCCATGGGAAACCAAAGAGCCATCAAAATTCTTTATAGTTGCTTGGCATGAGTTCTTATAATACACAGTTCTCTTTTATTATTATTTTAAAATGCAGCCATCTACCCTAGACTAAATAATGATCCTCCAAGACAATAGAGCCAGCCTGTGAGTAGAGTATGTTTAATTACTGTGCACAGCTGGAGCTGGCAGGTGAAAAGTAGGGACATGATTGCTTGCTCAAATAGGAAGATTTAGATTTCTTGTACTTCTTTCCTGTTTAACTTCATCTCTTATTTTAGCTGCAGATAGGATTTTGTTGTTTGGCCATATTTTAGAGCTATCTAGCTGTTCTTGTTTATTTAGGTACAGAGAAACGTTTTTTGTTTTCTCTTGCATATCTCATTGACAAGAATAAAAAAGGCACAATTCCCTAGTGTTGGAGTCACAGTGTAAGACTGGTCATCATGCAAGCTTAAAAAAAAATACACAGGAAATGTATCTCCTGTGAAACTCACATGTAACATTTTGTTTCTTACTGTATGTGAAGCCAACCCTGCAGTGACAGTGTTAAGATATGTATGCCCTTGAGCAGAGATCCATAGTTCATCATTTTCTTCAGGGCTGTGCTTAAAGTAATGAAGAGTTTACACACCAAGGAGAAATACAGGACACTTAGTCATATTTTCTCTCTTGCCAGTCATCAAGTATTATGCTCGATTGTTACATTTAAATTGACTGACACTGTTTTGCACAGGTATTGATTCTTCTGTGCTCTCCGTGTTTTATGCCCTGTTTTAGGTCCTATTGTTCCTGTTTGAAGTCAATAGGTGCTCTTAGTGCACCAAAAATGCAGCCTTGAACATTATGTAACCAAATTAAGCTTCCATGTGCCCAGTCCTCCAGGAAACATCACCAGTTGGGGATGGGAAGAGGCCTCATTATTAAGAGGTAATTACTTTTCCTTAGATGCTTTTCAGTGCATTTGCTAGCCTATTATGGTCAGCATGATCACACAGTGGAACTACTAATGCAGTTAAAAATGTAAAACATTATGCTAACATTTGTGAGAGATAACATTGTAGTTCAGATTTTATAGAACAGTAAGCTTCTAAAGGCACTGTTTCCTTCTTTGTAAAGCTTGAGACTCTACTATAGGAATAGAAATTGTCTACATACATGGATAGACACACATGTATAAAATGTTATTTTCTGTATCTGTGCATTAAAGACAAATTGTGATTGTTGATGTTGAGAAACTCAGAACATTTATTTTCTTGTGTTTTGTGTTTGCAAAACCTCAGGCACAATATTATTGACTTTTGTCTTTGATTCAGTTGAAAGAAAATGTTATTGGTGGTTTATGTGATTGTACAGTCAAATATACTTGAAAGCATTCTCCATGCTGTCTGTGAGTGTGTACCATGCCCTGTGCAGAAACTTTTTCTAAGTCAGTATTGCCTGGTCCTAAATGAATTCAGGTTGACAGACACTGTCATGCGTTCACTGTGGATGGTGTTCACTGAGATTTTTAACTCACCAAACACTGAAACACAACTACTGTTACAGTATTAACAGCTGTTATTAGTGTTATTATCAAATTTGTCAATCTGAGATGTTCTCTCTATAAGTAATTGAAATAAAGTACTGATAAGAAAAATCTCTCAAAGATAGTTTTGAAAGAAAGTCATTGTTCCTAAAAATGAAAAGGCCAACTGTATTCATTTTTTCCACTTGAATTTCTGCCCAAATCATTCAAATGTTTGTAATTTCCCTTCTCTTCTGTACATTTTTTTTGATTCAGGCAACTGTGGAATTTCCTGTTTTATTTTTGTTTTGCTAGAGCAACTAAACCAACCAACAGTCAAGGTCATTGTAGAAAATGAAACTTTCAGTAAAATTTGAACAAAAACATGACCTCCTGTGTCTGCTCTTTCTCTAATCTCTGACCTACTATTTCCTTTTGTGGTGCTCTAGTCTTTTCCAGAGTCTGCATTTTCACTCATCCTCATGTTTCTTCTCTCTCCTTAGTTCCTTGTTTACTTTATGGTGGTCTCTCATGATTTTGCTCTTTCATCTGTTTCTTCTCTTCAATATTTTTTTTCCCTCCTTTTCTTTTTTTGGTTAATCTTTCCATCTCTATTCCCTTTTGCTTCCTCTGTCCCCACAGCTCCCTTGGCTGCAGCCATAAGCACAAGGTGGTTCCCAAATGCCTGGGGAGGGCTTTGTCAAGGGATCTGACACTGCCTGTGTGCTGTCCCCTGTCACTGCATATGGTGAGTACAAGAAGGAGCTGTATGCTGTCCTACTGTCCCAAGGACATCCCTGGCCTGGTGAGGCAAGAGAACACCTGTGGGGAATGAGGGGGTGATAACTGGAGAGGAAGGCTTGCATGTTGCTGAGCCAGTTCCTCCTTGCCTCCATACAAGGCCAGCAGCCCTTGGATCTTTGACTTTTCTTGAGGGCTGCAGAGTATACCAGCCCTGTTTCTCTTTGCAGAGAGCAATGTCTATTCCAGCAAGGGATGTATATTTTTTAATTAACTGCTGTCCTTATTTAAACAGATTTGTCAAAGACAGACCCTGTACTTTCAGCATACTTCTGACTGCCCCTTGGTGAGTACCCATGCATAAAAATTTTACTAAAACTGTGTGATTTTTCTTTCTCCAAACACTTGCAGCTATCATTGAAGCAACTGTAACAGAAATTGCTGGTTGACAAAACTTGAAATTAGTTCCAAGTTGTTTTAATTTTTGAATCGTGTGTGTTCAAATATCAATTTCAGATTAAAACAAACAAAAATGTTTTCTGTAGCTGTTTACTTTTTTCCTTGACTTTTCCCCATAACTATTACTTTTGTAGCTGTCTCTACGATTCCACCAATCTATAATTTACCAAGCCTCTGATGAGACAGTTGTGTTTATTGTAGGAGTTGACACAGATCTTCACTACCTTCAGATTGCTCGAGAGGAGGGATGGGAAAATCACCCTGTTGCATAGTTCAGTGGTAAGTATATATATCCCTGAGTGTGAGGATGCTGTGAGTTCAGACTCTAGCCGTGCTGCACAATTAATCTTTGTGAAGGTAGTACTTGTGATTGTGTTTGCTAGGAAGAGCTGCAGTGAGGGTGAGGTATGCTTTTTAGGTGCATTGTGTGGTAGAATGCCTGAAAAGTAAGAATATGTCTATATGTTGTCATTTTCTTGGCATTTGTTTTTATCTATTTTCTTCCTTGTTCCACAGGACCTTTCGTGACAGGTGCAGCTGTGGGAGAAATGGGTGGGTTAGAACTAGTTTAGTTGCACCTGGCCTCCAACTCTTCTACAGATATACTACTCTTCTTATTGCTTGGCTTCTGAGCATCTGAACTGCAGATTGATAGCCAGCCCATTTTCTTCCTCAATGGCAACAGAGCCAATCTCTGAAAATTTCCTTTGCTGCAGCTAGATCGCTGGTTAGATCTGAAAGCAAATGAGAATATACCTTTCATGTGGCTTCACAAAGAGACAATTCCAAGAATCCTTACTTGAATTTAAACTTAAACCTAGGATAGATCAGACAAATGTCTCTCACTTGCAACTCTGCACCCAGTGGAAAGGTTACTGGTCTTTGAGCAAGTATGTGAAAGCACAGTAAGGATGATCTAGGAAAGTGGGATCTGCTTTTTTGAATGCAGTGATTTAATGCTAGCTTAGAGGGGCTTGCAGGTACAAATACCTGTGTATGTCACCCCTTTTTAAAACAGATTTTAAAATTGCCTTCCACTATGTACTCTGAAATCTGCTGCTTTTCTCTATCACTACAATAAAAGTTATGTTTATGGTAAGTGCTGAAAAATGTATTATTAGTTCTCCTCCTCCTCCATGGAAATTACTTGACTTTTATCCTCATCAGTGGGAATATAAGAACACTGTATGATGATGATGATAATAATGGCTTGTTTATTCGTCCTTAAAATGTAGTCTTTTCTCTTTGTTTCTAAGACCTTATTCAGAAAATAATCATAGCACCTGGAGAAAATATGGCTAGCAATATAGCTTAAATGGATGTTTGTCTACCACTGTTAGAGCAACAGTTGGGAAAAGGAAACTTTGAAGTGTTTTGGTTCATTGCTAACTGTTAGGCAGGCTTTACTGTGGTAAAGGAAGATCTGAATTTGGAGACTTACACCAATGGTAGAGTGTCCATATTTTCATATGTATTTGCAGTAATTCTGTATCATCTTGTTTAGTTGTTCATAACATTCTCAAATCTTTTTGCATTAAAACCGTTGATAAGTATGCATATGTATATGTATGTGTATATATATGTGTGTGTGTGTAAGTATATACATCTGTATATATAAACAAAATGTTGCTTTTTTTGTTGCACTGTCTTCTGCCTGCTATACCTCCCCTTTCTTCGAGTCCATGGTTGACATACTAGACATGCTGGTAACTGCTGGTAGAATGTTTCAAGGAAATGCTTCTTTGATACATTGTGGTACTTATTCCAGAAACCTGAGTGGTGATGTGAGAATGCAGGCCTCGAAATATCCATCTCTGGGAGATTTATTTTTCTCATTAGGGACAATGCACTTTGCTCTCTGACTTGTTTGGGTTTTGGTTGGTTTTTGTTTCATTTTAATTTGGCAAGCATAATGCAAACACTGCCTGTTGTAGTTTGCAATATATACCATCTTGTCACAAGCAGATGTTGCAGCAGAATAGAGTGATGGATATGATGTTGGTCTGCCTGCTCTACTAAGTTGTCGAGTCACAAAAAAGTTATTTAAGATCTTTGCTTTTGTGTTACCCTCTCACTCCTCTGGACCACTCTAGAAATGAAAATTCCCTCCTTTCCCTCTCATCTGCAACTCTGGCATAGAGGAACATGTTGTCCTGCATAGTCTTCTTCCCCTCGTGGTGCTGCACTCTGGAGCGACAGGGATGCCAGGCTCCTGCTCCCTGCCACATAGCTCAGTGCCTTTGAATCTGGCAATAAGTCCATTGTGTTGAGATGCCACAAATTACAGGTGTTGCTCTGGTTTAGGCTGCATGAATGTTGTCAATTTTGTTTCTAAATAGCATAACAAGTAAGATGTGCCTGCTATCTAATTAAGCACCAGGATACAGGCTATGAGGATATCTATGCAGGCATGGGTGTTCCCCCTCTAACATCTTGTGACTGTGGAAGCTGATCAGCCTTCTCTTTGCTCTCTGGCAGAGCTTGTTACAGCTGAGAAGTCACACCAACAGCCTGGGAGCATTTACCTGTCACTGGTGTTTAACTGAAACCATGGTCAAAAAACTCATCCATAATTCAGTCTCATAGGTTTGATCCAAAGCCTCGGGGTCCTTCCCTGTGGCCTCGGTGTGTTTTGCACTGGGCCTCTGCTGAGAGTCAGTCTGGGGAAACCTGCCATCCACACTGGTCTTTCTTCCTGAACCAGGACAGCCGTTTGACAGCACACCCTTTTGGTTTTGTTTGGGGATAGCCACTGTGCAAACTTCCTTAGCCTGTGGCTGCTTGGCAGACACTGTAATTTATCCTAGTTTAATGTGAGGTATTAAGGCTGTTGTGCAAATCTGACCGTTCCCTTTTAGATAGGACCTATGTTTTGTTAGCAGAAAGGCAACAAAGTAAAGATCACTACATACGTTGTTCTCCCTGCTGTGTCTTAACTGCACTGCTGAAGTGCTGAATCCCCTTTGGAGGGACATCATTCTCCTGTTGTCAACTGAAGCACTTCTGAAAAACATTTTTTGTTTTAAAGCAGAGAGTTGCATTTAGGTAGTTTTTAAAGGACTCTTAAATAGTTGAAATAACACCTGTTTGGGGAAATACTTTTTACTGTCAGTTGTTATTTTGAGTCTTTATGAGGTAGTAGCCACTATATAGTATTTTGAAAATCCAGCAGTAAGGATCCTAAATAGCTCTGTGACCATGTATTCTTTACATCCAGAATATCAGAGAGATTTCCTCACTTTGAACACCTGAATTTACATAGCTAATATTTTTTATACATGTCACTTCTGTAAGTGCCTAGAACAAAAATTGATTGTAAAAACTGGATTAAAAAAATAGAAGGATAAAATATCACTTAAGCCGCTGATGACTGCCTGTATACTAATGCTTAACAGGTTATTTCAATATATGTATGTTCAATTCTTATTCTGTATTTGTTGTTGATCTATTGGCAGTAACAATTATGAGTTGTCTTGAAAGTGGACTGAAATATGCCGGAGGTCAGTTATGTCCATTGGCTGTCTTAATAGCTGAATAAAAATGCTAATTATAAAAACTTTTCAGGTTGCCAACAAAATGATCCATCAAGTTCACAGCACAAGTAGTCTGAAGCAAGCCAGGACTTCTAGGAGAATTGTCTTGCTGATCAGAGATTACCTGCAGGTTACAGTGAGTCCCTTTTTATTAGAAAGGTGGAAAACCTCTTTGAACACTTATGCCTCAAAATAAATCCCCCAGCCTCAGTGGCGATGTCTGTGAGAGTAAGGACAGGGTAGAACTGGAGTGCCTGGGGATAAGATGTGGTTCACCATATCACAATTGGGGTCAGCAAAGTCCAATAAGGAAATGAGAGAGGAGGGTGAGAAATGTCTGATACTCCAAGCATGCTGGCTGCCAACATTAAGCAGAGCACTCCTGCAAAAGTATTTGGTAATTTGCTTTGCTGGATTTGAGATCCCTTACTTTGCAATACTGGAAATGTGAGTGTTTAATGCCTGAAGCAGGGTATTGTGGGAGGAAGGATGAACCCCTTGTACCCGCTGAAGACATTTGATGAGACTCTTGTTATAATGACTATAATGAAGCTAAGATTTGATTGCACATCTTCTAGTTCTAAATTTCTGGGCTAATTCTTGGCTGCATTCTTGTTTGGCCTTCTGAAGTCTAGAGGAGACAGCTTTGGCTTTTTGCCTTGTGTCAGCATTAGTAAATACAGGATCTATAAAACTTCTTGAATATTTAAGCACAAAGAATCAGAATAATCACTGATGCACTTAAAGCATTCTGTCTTAAAAAAAATATTTAGTTTGAGACCATTTTGGTGCATTTTGTTTAGCTTGAAATATGACACTAAGAACTTCAGTTCTTAGAAAACTCCAGTTTGGAGGGAAAAAAGTCTAGGAGGATAGATTGCATTCCAGAAAACTGTGGAAGCTATTAGATAATTGGGTTGTATTTAAGAATTGTTTACAAATAGGCTTTGTCTCTGTTTTAAAACTTGCTTCTAAATTGTTAGCTTGCAGCACTGTCATACCTGATAGTAAAATAAATGTAGCTGAGCTTGATTTAGATTTGATATTTTATTATGCTATAATAGGTGAGATGCCTGTTCCTGTAAGGGAGGGGTTATAAGGAAAAACTGCATGAATGACTTATTCACTGTTGGCACTTGGGAAAACTTCTATTTTATTTTTTTTTCTTTCTAGTAGTCACCTATCACATTTAGATTCTGAAGTACTATTATTTGAAAATGACACCTTTATTATTTTATGGTAAAAATCTTTCACACTTCAGTAGGCAGTCATTTTACCTTTACCAAGCTTCTTTTTTTTTAACCAGGAGCCTTTTGTTGCTTCTTGCTATCTGTGAGCCTTTTGAACAGCATAACAAATTCAATAGCACATATGAAGCACACTCAAATATTTTCAGCACAAATGTTCTTTGCAGTGTGCACCAAGACCAGACAAAAGATGCACATGAGAGAATTCATAAGGCAACTTCTGGTACTGTATTACCTTTGAAGATGGTAGGTGACCCTTTGAAGTGTGGTCCAAGGTATGAGTGCTTCCACATTGAGATTAAATTTTGCACTGTAACTATATATGGATATGTGGATGGCTGAACTGCCCCTGAGAGGAGAGAGCTCATCCCCTACCTTACACTAGCTCTGGAAGAAGGGTGGGACAGTTTAGCTGAGCTAACTGGCAGAAAAGTTGTCAGGACTTGTTTCTGATAAGGAGCCTGGTGGATTTTGGAGTGAAAAATGCTTGCTGGCTTATCAAGAGGGCTGAACATCACTCAGAAACTACACTTCCACTGACTAGCTTGGCCAAACTCATTTACGGTAGGCTGTTTACTTTAGTTCTCAAAAGCTGTACAACAGAAGTACCCTGAAAACTCCCTCTAAGGCCTTTGCAAGTAAAGATTTTCTTTGTCATATCATCAGAAAATGCTGTGTAAGAGAATACTTGCACCTGCTATATCTCCCTTATTTATCCTGAACTCGGCACTGGATTTTGTGTTCCTATTTTTAAAAGCCATCTTGCTTAAATAGATGTAGAGAATGTTCCCTTTGGAAGAGTAAGGGAACAGCAGTGTAGCATTAGGGAAGCACCATGAACTTGGCATGCCTTGTATCAGCTGAGAATGTGAAAGGAGGAAGATAAGGGAACTGAATAAATTAGCATGTTTTTTTGTGTGCAGAAGACTGACTTGCAAATCTGGCAACGACAGAGAGAAAAAACTCTCATTTTAAGTCTCTCATGTGATACAAATCACCTGAGAGATAGTTGGAATATTTTCTAAGGGAATTTATCTTATCTCCACTTTAAGATGGAATAGTTAACCAAAGGAATATACCCTTGGCTTGCCTGTATTTGAAGTAAATGTCTACAGAAATAGACAGCAAAGCAGAGGTACTGCAAGCAGAATTCTACATACTGGTTGCCAGGTTTTGGCTCCATTTATAGAAGCTGGCAGCCTTGCATGAATAAAAGAGCCAAGTAGTTGGTTACAGCTTTCGAGAAAGCAAAGAAAAAAAAAGAGAAGAAAAGGACATACAGAGCTCCTGTTTGGATATACTACATATGATTAGACCAAGATTTACAAACCTTATGACCACATTCTACATTTGCAGGGCTTAATGCTCAGAACATAAGGGGAAGGCTGTGAAAAGTTGGCTGTCAGGCATTTGCCTGCTGTATCGGTTCTGGAGCCAGCTGGGGACTGCTGCAGTCTGCAGTTCAATTTAGTACAGGCTTGGCACAGGCAGGAGTTAAAGTACCTGCTGGTTGCCAGAGCAAGAAGGCCGTGAGCAGTCGTGAAGGCTGTGCTGGCTACGTGTAGGAAGATACTACATCTCATAGGGAAATGCCTACAGCAAACCCATCCAGCAGCTACTTAACAATATCTGAATGGCTCCGCACAAGTCATGCACACCATGTGAGCAGCAGGATGAATGTGTTTGGGCAGCGAAAGGGAAAAAAAATGGAGTTAAAACTTAGTGGGTTTTTCCCCTCAATCTTTTTCTAATATCTGTTCAGTAGAAATACACTGCAGGGCTTGTCTGTGCTTAAACTTGCCTGGTTTAATTAAATTGATCGTTTAAATCAGTGTTAATACCTGAGTGTTTGTGTGTATCATTTTGTGCTGCTTTGTATGAGTTTTATGTGCCCCTGTAAACTACAGAGCAGACTTAACTGAATTGACAAATGCTGCCAAATGTATTTGCAGAGTTCAAATTACGACAGCCAGCAATCAGCCTTTCACATTCTTTTATTTAGTATGTCTGTAAAAGTTCTGTTTGGTAAGATGTATTGTGCTTGACAGTTCATTTGGGATTATTCATGACTCTCTAGAGGTGCGTCTGAAACTCTAAGTAATAGGAAGTCTTATTCTCTGTCTTGATCTTTGTGTCTTTCTAGATTCACAGTTGGCCTTTGAGAACCAGGCAAAGACACTAGACTGAAATTCCTGGGAGAAGGAATAGCGTGTTTATCTTTATTTGACTCTGTAGTCTCCGTGCATATGAAGCAAAGTAATCTAGTATCTGTCATTGTTTTCTCCTCTAGCATGAGGCTGGTGAGCAAGATTGCGCATATTGTCTGCTGCTTGGCAGAATGTTGATAATGATGCCAGAACAGGACCCATCCCCATTTATTAAAAAAAAAAAAAGAGGGGGGCAGCTATATATTAAATTAAGTGGATTTTTAAAGGGAAAAGCAATAATTAATCTAAATAAACAATGCGTAATTCCTCTAAAGGGATATTAACTTAAAATATAAAATAGTGAAAGTGTAGACTGTCTCAATGCTAAGATTAAAGAGTGTGAATCCTTATAAGAATAAATGTTTAGACAGAGAAGAGAACTTGGAGTTGTAATTAATATCATTGCTTAAGAACAAATAAAGATAACATAGGAAAAATATTTAAGCCTGCCCTCATCACTTGTGGATCTATAAAAGGAGATACTTTTATATGTAACAATATGTGGGGTTTTTTTGCCTATTTGTACTAATGCACATTTATGTACCCAAAGTTAACAAACCAAAGCACATAATACTTTATACTTCAGTTATGGAGGGGCAGATGCACAGCAGGATGTGCTCCATGTAGCAATGTAGTAGGGCAGGTGAAAGTTAGCAGTAGTAGAAAATTACTGCATCTGGGTATGTGGGTGATATGAGCAGAATCATTTTACACAGATATCAGTGTCTAGATGAAGAACATATCTTCATTTTACATAGATGAATGGCTGATTTGGCTGGAGGCTAATTGTTCTTTTTTGTTATACATTTAATGAATGTTTCAGGAGGGAAATTGAGAGGAAAGTAGATGTGAAAGGTCTCTGTTTACTTTTTATTTTCCAGAATGACCTAACTCAAGTTAACCTGGGTCAGTCTGCCTCCACCACCAAAATAGCAGCCCTGTTGTGGTTAAAGAAAATCACCAGTAAAGCTATGTTCCCTAGGAGCTGTCAGCATACAGTGAAAAAAGCACCGTTCACTGGTTTAGAAGGGGGTTCCACTTCTTGATTCCACACAAGGTAACTCTGTACCCAGGCTGTCTTGGTACATGCAGGACTTGAAGCAGACCTCAGCCTAGGTCATGGAATGCAGAAAACAGCTGTTTTGCCTATAAATAAACCAAGAGCCTCTTCTCTTTTTAACAGATATACTATAGAAATGAATTGTCACTTTGACTATTGGTGTTTAAAGTTAGAGTTCGTGGTAGTAACAGGATTGACATTCTAATGTACGAAAGTCACACTTTGACCAGGTTTCTGTCTTATCGCATTGGTATCATGTTATAGTGAAATCACTTGTTCTGCAAGAGTTAAATCTCTCAGCCTTTCTGTTCTGAATCCCCAGAGTGCCAGACTTTGGTAGAAAAAATAAACCAAAACCAAAAACCGAAACCACTGGATTTAGTAAGAAAACATCTCCATGCACCAGTGATTATTTTGTTGTTTCAATCTCTTGTCAAATGCTTAATTATTTTTTTTTAATATAATTTAGCAAAGACTTTTACTGTGGGGGAAAATGCCTATTTGATTTCCTGGACTGTTCAGTTTTCTCTTTTTAGCTTTGGTTTGGGTTGATTGTTTGTGCAGTTTTCCCTTTTTCATGTGAATTCACAGAGCAGCAGCAGCAGGAACTCCACTGATGTCAGCTGGCTCAATACCTGGTGACAGCTGCTCAGTGACCAGCAAGTTCAGGTTCTTCTGCTCAGCTCTTACCAGCTTGCACATACTACTGCCAGGTAACTGTGGAGTTGTAGTAACAGTTAAATAATGTGAATATTTGTCATACAGTGGGTTATTGCAGCAGTAAAGGGGCGAAACCAGTTGGGCATGTGACTAGCCACCCAGAAGTTCTGGTACCTACTTAATGGACATAAATCAAGCATTAGTCCCAAACTGAAAGACTTCCACTTTCCATTACCCTCAACTCTAATCACTCATTATCAGATAGCAGCCCACACTTAGCTGTACTTATGCTAATGGAAAACTAGCAGTTTTCCTCAACCCCAGAACAAAAGCAGGATCTCTGAATTGCAAGGGTATTTGCTCAACTCCAACCCAGCTCTGTCCCAGCCTTGCTGATCCTGAGCAAGCTGGGACAAGAACAGAGCCAGCAAAATGACTGATAGTGTGAAATCTCCCAAGGTGAAAGCAGCCTGATACTCCCTTTTCCCTGGAGTGCAGAGCAGCTTCTGCAGCCCTGAGATTGCAGCGACTGCTGTTGGAGAAGATGGGCAGCGGCCAGATCCTAACATCACCAGTCTTCCTTAAATACTTCTGACTTCCTTTTAAGGGCTTGGCTTGGGGCCATAGTTTGAGTTTGTCATCTCATCTCATCTCGTGATTGCCTGAGTTGGAGGGAGGGGAGAAGCTTTTAACCCTGAGCATTTCTGTCCTGCTTCCTGAGTGGCAGCTGGAGCAATTGTAGACTAAGGAGAGCACAGCTCCTTTTAAAGGAGCCTGTTACCCAGATTTGGTGATAAGGCACAAGTCCTTTCTTCAAAGCAGTGCTTTACAGGTTCAGTCTTTCTCTCCCTGTCTTCACTCTGAAGTGTAAATGCTCCATGTTTGAAACAGGACTGCCAATCCCAAAAATAAAAGGAGAAATATTTGAATTATGCTTAATAGGCCTTGGCATTCTTGTATTTCCTTTGTGGTCTCTGAGATTTGGCATTTGGGACTAGGAGGATGCTCTATTGATAAGGGCAATAGACATCTGCAGGCCTCTAGGGAAACTTGCCAAAACCTTTTTCTAGTAACTGCAGGGGTTATCTAGAAATCAATAATAAAGGCGGTAACTAGGGGAAGGAAAAATACATCTTCAAGGGAAGCCAGATTCTGTAAGTGCTCTATGAGAGCAATCATGCTAGGATTTAGTGTAATTGTAAAGCAAATCAGATTGAGGAAAATTGTTTTAAAAGGGACCATTAGCTAGCAATAAGGACCATATGTTCATTCTTATCTCTGCAGAAATATCCTACTTTTTTAGCATATTGACTTGTGTGAGTAGCTGTCCTAATCTTGATTCTAGCATCTACAAATATATTTGGAGTGAAAAGAATAAATTGCTCTGAATGAGTATGCTTTATCAGTCTTTATGGCTTTACCCTTGTTTCACCTTTACTAGTCTGTAGTGTATGTCATCTTACTAATCTGTAACATACAGGAACATGGGGATAAATTTCCTGAAGTCAGTGGAATTCTGTCCTTCTATGCCAGAAGTGATTTTGGCTCATCATCTGTTGCTCTGTGTTCTTCCTAGCAGATGGTCTGTAGTAATTATATAATCTCTTCTCATGGCACTTCAAAATGCTAGTTTGGCTTGTGCATGTGTCTTAACACTTTATCATTCCAGAAAAGCTGTGATTGCTATTAATACTGAAATCTTATTTTGTCTGCAATGCTGTTTAAATCGGAGTATCAGCTGTTGAACAGAACTCTTTAATTATGTAATTTAACGTTGCCTATAAAATTGAATCTGGGTAGGACTTCAGAAATGCTGACTTCCATTTCATTTCTAGAGGTGGGATTACTACTGAACTCATTTCATTGTAGTGTCTAGGATCACTGGCCCTTAGGCTCCTATGTGTTTAGATTCAGTACATGAAAAATACAGGAATTACTTCTACCTCATAATAACGAGTTGTGTGATATTGGGCAGCTCTATAAAATCTAAAAAAAATTAGCAACTAGAAATTTGAAGGAAAACTGCTGTCTCCTACCTCTGAAGACTGTGCCATTAGCACTCTGTTTCTTTCCTTTTTCCTTTTCCTCCCTCTCTCCACTATTTATTTGAAAGATTATTAAATGAAATACATTTCAACCTTCCTTCAGCCTAATGCTTTCCATTTTGTCTCTTCCCTGGCTTGCTGTGTCCCGTCCTACAGTAATATTCTTATCTCTGTTTTAACTAGCTTGTCATATGAAGTGCTCTTCTGAAGTCCAGACTGATAAGAAAAGTGATTCTTCTGAATACAGGTAATAAAGTAGATCTAATCTAAGACAAATACTGGGTTAGCAGAGAACTGGTATTTTACAAATCCATGTTGCATTATATCTCATTTTTCCTGCTAAACTTTGTGTCTTTGTTTTTTAAAAAGCATATATCTTTTAAACGTCGCATGTCATCAAGGCTAGGTTAACAGGTCCATAGTAGACTGTCGTGTTTTCCTTCACTTGTTAAGTATAGATGCAATATTTGCAACTCATCACATGATACTATCCCCAAATTGTTTTCCACTGTTTGCTGCTGGATCTGTAACTTCATATGGCAGTTCTATAAGTCTGAGATGGAGATTTCCTGTAACTTCCATTTAAAAGCATTGCAATCTTTAGGTTTTGCTTCTACCTGGGAAGAGGTAATTTCTGTGTATGGAACCACTCTGGCCTTTGTCCCACTTACCGCCTTTGTCCCACTTACCACCCTTTTCAATACAGATGTTCATGTAGGATTTCAAAGTTTCATCTTCATTTTGAAACCTGTTTATTTTCTTTTTTAATCTTTGATCTCTACGTAGCTTTATTCCCCCCAACCCAGTTTCAATTCTAATTTCCTTGACTTGGCCTATTAAAAGTGCAAGTAACTTAATTCTATCTTCTTTTTAGTGCGCTTTGTGAGTTCTCATCAGTCTTTACTACTGGGAAGTCTTTCATCACACTTTGTTATCACTTAAAAAAGTAACCTAAACTGATCACTTTATCTTCGGTAAGCTTTTTTTTGCATTAATTGCCTAGATTACAAATTATTGGGAAGTATTTTCACGCTATGTAGTTCCTACCACAGCTTCAGGCTCAGTGGTCATGAGGTGCTCCTGCTATGTACATGCAGTCAATCATGATAATTCTGTCACATGCAAAGCTTTCCCATACAGCAATGATAATCTGGATTAAGATTCCAGAAACATAATTTTATTTGGCGTCTCTTCTAGGCAGAAGTGAATAGGAGCCCAGTCCTGCTCACGGCAGTGGTAGAAGCAGTCCCACAGAAATACAAGACTTTTTGGGCTGTCTTATTTAAGGAAACTGAACTTGATAGATTATGATCCACTGAAGACCATGGCAAAACATGCGTTTTCTCTACCGAAGAGCTTCTTTCCTTGTACTAGCGAACACTTTTCTAGTAAGTGCTGTAGAAATAAGATAATTTATACTTCTCCACTTTAGCATTCTCAAATTCAAAGTAGTCTCCCTAGTGTGTGCTAATCTTAACATTTCTGTTGTCAGCATTGCAGCTGCCATTGTTTTTGTTTTGTTTTATTTTGTTTTTTAATATGGGTGAGCCTATAAGACAAACCCTTGGAAGACATGTGAAAGAGTCCAAGTGTCTCACCATCTTGCTCTGCATTGTCTGAAATGATATTTGAACAGTCTTTGTCAGTATCAAAACTTACTTTTTTTTTCAGCTCTCCTGGAAACTGCTTTTTATTACTTATTTTTAATAAGAAGCTGTGTCTGTAAAGTGATCAAAAATCAACCTATGAAGAGCTTCCCAATTCAAGACAGCGTTTATCAGGTATAATGTAGATTTTTCCTATTTCTGGCAATGTTTTTGCAGCAGATTGTGAAAACTCATATACACATGGTGGATACATGGCTTTTCCAAGTGAGTTTGCCCAACTTCTATAGAGTCTAAAATACTTCATTTTCTTATAAATTAATAGGTTTAAATGAATACTCCTCCCATCTTTCTCTACCACCTACTGCTTTTATTTCTAATTGTAGAACATCACAAGTGAAAAGTGAGTTAAGTATGCATTTCTCATGCATATGATGTAGTTTCTTCTTGAGCCTGCAAAAAGGCAGCCTTAGAGCCTTTGCTGTTGATTAGAGCATTCACATGCCACACTTAAAACTACTATTTTTTTTGCTTTAATTAAGCATAGGTAGCTGCAAAGGTGGCAGAAATCAGAATCTTCTTACCCTGCTCTGTGGGAAACTATCTGTTCTAGAGGAGTTTGACATTTGACACAATTGCTAGCTCACTGTTGATTTTAAAAATGGTTAGAGCCACCAGGAAGGCAAAAAAAGGTGTGTCAGGACTCCCAGCATCCTTCCTTTCCTCTGTAGCTGTGTGGAGTTCAGTGTCTTACCTAAGTGCTATTTTAAGATTATGCTTTTTCCCAATCTCATCTCTTAATTGGCCCATAGTGAGTAAGTTTGGCATTTAAGGATTTGGAGATGAGAGAAAGGTTCTTGTAATTGCGTAATGTTGAACTGGGTGTAACATGTTGTCCTTCCCCTGTGTGTTGCAGGGAGTGTGACTAGATTGAAGACAGAAACTGAAAGTAAAGTTGGGTATTTATTACTCTGCATTGAAGACTGAATGTTAAATAACAGTTAAAGCCCTTAAATTGTGATTTATAGTGTTGTGAAATGCTGATACAATGCTGTGGTGTTACTCTCTGACTCTTTGATTCTGATAATCCTATGACAGCATGTATGGAAATAATAGTAGGCCACTTTTTATTTAAGGTTAAATTAATTATGGTTCTGTAGCAGATGTGAATCTTTTGGAAAAATACTTGCTGTCTAATGGGTAACATTTTTGTAGTGTCACTCAGTCTGTGTAATGTGGCCAGTTCTCCAGACAGATGCTTTCATAAGGCTATATTTTAATTTGAAACTGAAAGTTATTTATGAAGAAAGTATTTTACTGACTTGACCAGTAGAAAAAATGGTCTCTGGGGATAGTACATATTATGGCTCCATGAGATATATTGGATTTTATTATTATTATTCTGATGAAAGTCTTTATTGATCTTCTGCTATTTCTGTTTTAATCGAAGACAAACTGTGCACTTTCTGCTCAGAAGAATATGAAAGAAAAAAAGGATTTACTTGAAAATCCAAATGCAAGAAAGGTAAGACCAAAGTTTTTGCCATTAGACTAATTGTAATCAAATTGTGGTTGGTATATACGCTTTGTGTTCTTCCAAGAAACAGCAAGCAGAGACGTGCACCGACACGCTGCTTTTGCTACATTTGATGAGTGTAATTCTGTTCATTTCAAATTGCTATTTCTGACTTTTTCTGCTACAAACTGAAATTTATAAAAGCTCTAAAACCAAGGTAAATTTGAGGATGTTTGTTAGTCATGAGGAAGAAGTCTATATAAAAAAAAAAAAAACCTTAATTCTGTCAATGCTTCTTAATTTTGTTTTTATTTGCTTCTATCTATCTTTTCTTTTACAAAAGTTCTAGCATCTTCTTCCTTTTCTATTCAAGAATAAGGGTATAAAAGCAAAAAAAGGAAAAAAACCTGATCTGTTGTGTAAGATGTTGATTTTTTTTTTTCTGGAAATGAGAACGGTTGATAGAGGGACTAGCAGGCAGAGAAGGGAGAATCAAAGAGGAGGCCTGTACTTTGAACTCTTTTTTTCCTATGTGGACTAGTTTCAGGAGACCTTTGGCCATGTTCTCTTAATGCTTTTTGCAATATGTAGGCATTTGCACTTACGTAGCTGTAAGTAATGCCCAGTCATAAGGGACGCATTTTGAACATCTAAGTTGCTTATGGTGAGGAAGTAATTTCCTGCCTTGTGTTTTTTCCCCCTTAGACTATAGCATTTTTTATCTTTTCAACAATTCAGAAGGGATACTCATAGTGCAATGGTGCAGGGATTGTGTTGAGGGCATGCTGAAAGGAAAAAGTTGCACACACACCTACATCTGAGTTGAACAGATGTTAGTGGAAAATTTGGAAGTTTGGAGAGGTGTTTTCAAAATTATATAGGTGATTGCTGTCTGCAAACCTTATAAATGCTTTAAAAATTCTGCCCCTGACATTTGTTGCCAATTAAGCTATGGATTTGGTGTATAGATTGTGAAATACACAGAAACCAGGCAGCTTCAAAATCTGTTTCCTTATATATGAGAGGGGGGGAAAAAAGATTGCTGTTCTTTCTCTGTTACTCTGTGAATGTTTCTTAGAGAAACAGGTTTAATACTTAGGTAAATATCTGTAAAATTCAGTGTTCAGAAATTTTGCTTTTGATAATACTAGAGAGAGTAAACTGGAAAACAAATCCAAGTTAGTTGCCTACTTCCTCCATCCCCTCAAAATGACCCACAGCTGAAGTGACATGTGGAAACAAACTCTAAGTCATGCAAAGTTATAAAGCAGGTATGTTTATTTGGTGCCGAGGTGCAAGGGGATCGCTCCCAAAGCTTGCACACCCCGACAAGCAATGATTTGATATTTATCCAGCGTTTACATTCATATGCATTAACTGGGCAGAGTTATTACAATTAGTTCCTAGAGTTCATTATCATAAGTTCCCTCCTTGCGCATGTGTAGTATGGTCTTGGGGGTCCTCTGGTGGTCTGTGAGGAGGAAGCCCTGAAGTCTTCATCAGAGTGACTTTTCACCTTTGTTCAGAACTGCTGTGCTGTTACAAGTCAGGAACTTCGGCAGACAATGTAGCCTCTTGTTTTTTGGGCCTCGGCTCCCTCATTGGGCTACAAACAGTTACATCCTTGAGCCTCAGTTCCTTCATTTTGCTACAAGCAGTTACCCTTCCCTTAGCTAAAATAACTGTCCTTTTGTTTAGTTAAAGATATTACTCACCTAAAGATTAATAAGTTTGATCTACTGAGCCTTTTAATAAACTTTATTTTATTAAAGCCTCTGTAGATTATTAGGTAAATCTCTGGTATCAGAAGCACTTCAAGGTTCAGACTGTCCAAACTGCAAAGAGGATAGAAGGATCTGGAACAAGCATGAGAAACTTGTTTTGCAGTCCAGAAGAGACAAGGAGGCCTTGCAGAAAACGATTATGGAAGTGGAAGCTGAACTGAAAAAATGCAAACAGGAGATACCTCCAGATGAAGAGAATGAAGAGCTCTGCTTTCTCAAGGTAAGTCTTCTGCCTTTCACCTGTAGAGGATTGTGCTTTTTCTTTTTAATTTCCTGTGCTTGTTGTCAGTGTCCATGACAGAAGGAATTATACACAGAAATGTCTCTAAGTTTATATGGAGTAATTCCCTTTGTATGGAGTTATGTTGAGCTCCCGTCTATAACAATGACTTCTATAATTATTTTTGAGACAAGGTGAAGGGATAAGAACCTATGGTATTGGTAGTATGGATTATGTCTGGGTATTTTCTGTTGCTTTTCAATAGATACTCTCAAAGAATTAAACACAGCTGTTCATCAGTGTTTTCACTTCTTGATGACAGTGAAAACAAAAGACTTGCAGTTCATAATTTGTTTGGTCTGCTGATGAAACTGATTATGTGGAGTAATTCCACCAAGCTTGTGTCATACTATAAAACTCATCTTAAAACATTTTTCAAGGAATAGGTGAAATGCAAAGTAGATGCTCCTTCATGGAATGATTGTGTGCTTTTACATGGTTAAGAAAATATTTTACCTGTAACAGTAAGTAAGTCTTTCTGCCCAATTGGTGCTGGCTTTGAACTTCTCAAAAACAGAAAAATAAGTAGTTAACTTAAAGGTCAAGCTTCCCCCCTGCACCGTCTTCCTCTTTCCACGTTCTTGTCCTTGAGTCCTCTGCCAAAACTGGGACCTCCTGCTCACTCTTTGCTGCCGCTTCTATCAGCACATTGCCACCTGCTGAATGCCTCCACAGTGTCCTTGGTCTGTACTTTAGAGGCTTTACCTGCATTTCCACTAGTGGGTAGGAAACTGGAGAGGAAAACCCTCAGTGCAACAGTGATGTTGGATCTATGTGTGGTGATATGAATCACAGTGCAATTTGCATGGGCAATTGGAAGATTGCATCAAGTGCACTCTGCATCCAAACGGAGGTGGTGATGTGGAAGTACCTTTTGATTCATTTCACTTCTTTTATACGCTTCAAAAACTCAAAGATCAGTTTAGTTCTCCTGCAGCATGCCTGCTGACCATCATTCAGTGGATGGCCTGCAAGTATGGAACAGGCTCTGGCAGGAGAGCCTCTGCTACCAGCGTGTTCTTGGTCTGTCCCGTGGTGACTGCTCTGAGCCCTGAAGGCCATGTGTCTCCCAGCCCAGCAAGACTCTGCTAACGCTGCCCAGATCTGATGCAGACGAATTTGCATTTGTGCAAATTTTTTGAATATGTGCATTCTTGTCTTGCCATCTATCCTGGGCAGAAGCCAGATTTCTGGGAGGCCATAAAAATCACCCTGTCTCTCCCCAAGAATATCTTAGTCAGTACTTCTGCACATGCAAGGCCTTTCTGCCCAGTTATTTTGTCGAGTATTTTGAATGTGGAAGAATATTATTTACGCTTTAGGGATGGAGAAGCCAGAAAGCCACTGTCTTGCCACCCACAAGTGAGTCAGAAAGAGAAGACTGAATAGTGTTTTCCTGCTCAATAGATTATCTGAGTGAGTAGTCTCTGTATTCACTATTAAAGCTTTGTATACCAGGCCCCTGCTCATTATGCAGGGAATTCATATCTCTTCTACATGCCTGTTATTTTCCCCATAGCTGTTAGATGCACTCTTGAGAAGGAAAGAACAAAAGAAGGGAACATTTGAACCCTAAAACACTCTTAATGTCTGGCAGATGGACAATATTAATTATACATGTATCTGTGTATTTAGACACTCAATAAAACTCATATTTCTCAATGATCCAGAAGTATAGCTTGTTCTGGAAAAGGTGTTTTCTAACTATAGACAGGTATCAATTCCTTTATTGACTGAAATTATTCCTCCCTTTGCTAATGTATCTGCTATCTTGCACCTCTTGATAAGGTAACTCTGACATAGCTTTACATCTTTGATAGAGGGGATGAAGAAAACTGTTTTGTTCAAAATGCTGTTATTGTACAGCCACTGCACATTGGTGCTTTGAAACAACAAGTTTTCATCATCCTAAAAGTTCCCTGCTGTTTGTTCACTTAAATAGCATACCACCCTATTCTATTTTTTCCATGGGCCAAATATATTATAAGAATGAATGCAGTCTGTCTTAGATCTTCACCAATGCTGATTTTGTCTCTGACTACAAATTTAATTTGTTCAAAAGCTGGTGAGTTTTATGTCTAGAATGAACTCCAGGCTCTCCTTGTCTAGGAAGCATTTGCCAGAACTGATAATGCCTTTAAGCTGCTGTGAGGAATTCAAGTGCGGGAAGGATATATCTTCATGTTGCTGGTGCTCCTTAAGGGAGTATTTTGAGCAAGTGTAAAGTTAGTCTTTGATTTTTAAACACAGGCTTGCAACTTTTTATTTTAAAGGAATTCAGAGGTTTAAAGATACTTTTAAATACCGCAGCAGTAAGATCCAGCATCATAGTCTTAAGATGACACAGGAAATGAGTACACCTCTTGGCCAGAGTACTTCCCTGTAGGGCTGGGGAATAGGGAATTTGGGAAGGAATCCTAATTGAGAGGGAGCAAGAGAGATAGTGATGAGCCACAATCTCCGGTGGCCTGCAGTTGAGAGATGTACAGAACCCTGGGCATGAAACTTCCTTGCACATCTGGAGAAGGATAGGTCTGCCTTGTATTCTGCACAGCTGGAAAAGAGGGGAAGCACTCAGCCTTATGGCATGGTGCTTGCTGTGTCTGCCAACAGCTTCCTCCTTCAGAATGTAATTAGCATTGGACTTGGACAGATCCAGGAATGGGGAAACATATACATGCTTTCATTAATATTAATGGACTTGCTAAAGAAGAGTTCAACGTGTTGACAAGATAATGCACAGCTTTAATATAGCCAATTTCTGCAGCTGGCAGAGATTCTGATGTCTTCCTTGTGGAAAATTCCTAGCTATAACACTTATTTTCAGTGTTTAAAATTACTGCTGAAGGAGATGCAGTTGAAATCTTGGTACCTGTTTCGGTCAAAGTACCCACTTCATTTACTAGGACCCAGCCTTCCACCTTCCTTTTTCAAATAAGCACTTGGGCTCTTGAAGCAAAGCAGAGAATATTTAAGCTGCTGTTCAAAATTAACATGGAGCATGTGGTGTCTTTTTCCTCTACCCAGGGCAGCTTGTTAATTAAAATGGAGGACTTAAGAGCATGCCTGGAAGGAACTCATGATGGAGAAGTGGAGCAAACCCAGAGGGCCAACGTGAAGCACAGCAAGCTGTTTTTTGAAATGGAAGAGTTAAAGTCCAAGCTCAAAAGGACAAAAGAAAGGGATAAAGGGAAAATCTGGATTCTGAAAAATGAGAAGGTGCTCATCAGAGGAAATCTGAATGTGTTGATGTATGTATGCCAGTGTAAAGCAGTTTTCTTTCCAGTTGCCATGCTTACTCTGAAGTGTTTAGAAATATACAAAAGAAAGGTGGCTTGTTGCTTGTTTCCTGTATTGGAATAAAGAGGGAGGCAGGTTTTGCACCATTAAAGCTGTGGGAGATAGAGAATTTCCCTTAATGTTCATTGCTATTGAACAGAGGGAGAAATAGCTTTTTACCTTTGTACAGGAAAAAATAAGTAGTGTGATCTTTTGGCATTCCCATTAGGAAAGAAACATTCACCCTCAGTATGAACTTTGTATTTGTTACAGCATAAAAAGAAACACTAGATTTTTGTTGGAAGTGAAGATATATCCTTCCTGACAAAACACTGGGGCAAGTGGTTAAGGCATCCTAACGCTTCCGTGTTCTCCATGGCTGTGACTTTGCAGGTCATAGCGCTGCTCTGGCTAAGGGGAGTGAGATAATTTTATTTTATTTATTTTTGCTCTAGCAAGTCAAATCCTGAGAACTTGCAGTTCCTGTAAAGTCAAAGGTAGGAGTCTTGCTGGGAGTAAGAGTGCTTGAAAATGTGCTACTTGAGTGCTTTTCTGCCACACATCCCCCGTCTATCGAGCTGGGAACTGGGCCTGATCAGCTGGTCACTGAACCTGCCCCATTGCAAACTGGATGACTTTATCTAGTGAGTTGAGATGTTCCAACAAGTCATCGACAGTTTCATAACCTGCAGAGCTCTCCAGTGCTGCAGGTGTTGTCAGAGTTGTGCTCTAGGAAAACATTACCCCCTTAGACACCTATGCTATCCTCTAGCAAGTCCCTTGAAATCTGTGGTGCTGTCCCAGCCATACAGCACAAACAAAGCACCAGTTGCTGTAGTACACTTGTACCAGGGTTTCCTGATTGTAAGTGCAGTGAGATACAGCCTAAAATGAACCATTGTTATAACAATGACAAAAGCCGTTGGGGTAAAAATAATGTCATTTCCTTTGGAAAGAAAAGAGATCTATTTATAATTTTTTTTCCTTAATCTTTCTGTTTCGTTCCACCAGTATTTATAGTACAAAGTACAATACTTCTTGTTATGATTGATTGTTCTTTGTGTGACTGGGACATGAGTAGACATTCTGTAGCAGTGTCTGAGATACACAGTCCCAAGAGCTTGTGCTGCACGAAGTTCTAAAAAAACCCCACACAATCCCTTCCCAGCCACCACCCAAAAAAACATGAAAATTCAAACAAAACAAACAAAAAAACCTAAAAGACTGTCGTAGTGGGAATGACAAGTGTAATGAAATTACTATATCCTTTGGAATGTAGCTTTCATATGTATTCTGTAAGGATTCTTCTTTTAAAAGGGATGCTTTATTTTTTGAAACCAGATCTGCAGGTATTGATTTTGATTGCTAAAAGAAAGTCTGTCATTGGCAGTGTTTTCACTGTTTTGGTGTTGAGTGGTTGGCAGGGTTTCTGTTTCAGTCAGTTTCCCTGCTTTTCTCTACAGCCAGTGGACCCAAACAGACCTCTGTGACTGTGCAGCACTCTGGTCTTCAGGGAGGCTTTCACACCCACATGAGGCTGGTACTACTGCTGAAAGAGGCTGGTGTTTTCCTCTTGGTTATTATTCTTATTTCTCCCTTGTGATGGCACAAGCAGCATGGCTGGCAAGGGAACAGAGCAGGAAACTCAAATGAGTGAAAACTTGTAGAAATTCAAAATAATTCAACTGAATTGAGGAGTGGGGGGGAAGATAAAATCATTCTCTGTTCATCTCTTCTCTCCCATCTTTCTGGGAAGTGAGGGTGTGTTTTGGTGGGAGATCGCTGTCTCCTTATGTCTAAATTTAAAAGGGTTTTAACCACTGCTAGAGGGAAGGCTGGACTGCTTGCTTGCACCTCAAAAATCACTTCGTCCAAGGCTTTGTGGCAGGACAACGTGAAGAGGTTGCAGTCCTGCTGTAGATGAGATGATGTACTGTAGATGTTGCAGAAACACAAATATTGTCTGTACAGCCTCTTTTGTGGATACTAAGGCTGCATCCCGATAAGGAATTCCAGGGGCATGCTAGTATACCACAGTGTACCCTGTGTGGCTACTGGCAAAACTGCATTTCACACCAGTCTAGTAAGGAAACCTACAAAGTTATAACCAAATAGGTCTTCCAGCAGCACAGTGTTGCTGGTGAAAAAATTGTTTCTGTGTGCACAGTTATGTGAGCAACAGATCCTCTTTTGGCTGGGATCTGTGTAAAAGAGCTGATCTGTGTAAAAGAGCTGATCTATATAAAAGAGAGATATCTGTAATTAACAGCAAAGGTGGGATTTTCAAAATGACTGTAAAAAATATCTGTGTTAGGTTTATATCAGAAGTCTGGGAAAAACAGTAGTCAGATTTCTTGGTATATGAGAAGTTATTTTTGTATAGTAAACAAAAAATAATAAACACACACTTAAGATGCCCTGTGTATGAGATGCCTGAGAGAAATGAATAGCTCATCTTGTTTACTTCCTCTGCCTTTACTTGCAGTCGTCTGACCTTCCCTCCCCTTGTGCTTGCACTGATGCTCACTGAAGTGAATCACAAAATCATAGAATACCAGGTTGGAAGGGACCACAAGGATCATCTAGTCCAACCTTTCAAGGTAGAAGTATATTTTAAATGAAATGGCTGGAAAGGGCTTTTGTTGTGGCATGGACTGTTTTGCTGAGATGATTTCTACTATTTTAGCAAGTTGAATAGGGTTTTTTGCGTGCTCAGAAGGACTATTTGATCTGAACTTTACAAGCCTTGGACCTTGTTCAGTAGTAAGTGGCCAGGAGAGAGGAAAGGAACTGTTCCCTTTTGTCTGAAGCAAATTTCTAATTAATTTCAAGCAGTTCTGTGAAACCATAGTTTGGTTAAGAAAAAAAAATTCACAAGTATCCAGTATGTCATGCTGCCACAGCCCTTTGTTCTCATTTATGACAAGTGAATGGTATCCACAAATATGTATGCACAAATAACCAATTACTTATCAAGTGATGATAATTTCCATTATTATGCAGGATGCCCACCTAAAGGAAATAGAGCTGAAGGACTGCATTGAATGGGTAATGTCCAAAGGAGACACTTGTGGTGGCGAAGTTGCTGGAATACAACTCACAGCAGAAAAGGAAAGCATATTTTCAGCATCTTTATTCTGTTTACATAATGTGCTTTACTGTATTTTTTATAAAACTATTAGTAAATAAAATAAAAATAATCTTACCACAACATGGAAACTACTTCAGCTGCCAGCCATAGCAGGGGATGGAAATTCATTTATGTGACAGCCCTGCCCTGGAGAGAGGAGCTTTGCAGGGATTCATTTCACAGAAACATCTTGAGGGTGGATTTTCTTTTCATTTAGTGTTAAATTGAGTGTGTTTTACAGATAAATGGTGCTGAGCTCAGCTGTGTGGCCTAAAGTGGAGTTTGGCCTGCACTTCAGAGTTGTTGGCTCTACATTAGGGTGAGGAGGCCATACAGTAGACTTTGATATTGTACCATCTCTGAGGTATCTAAAAGAGAACTAGCTGTTGAATAAAATTAAGCAACTTTTTCCTAGTTACTCTTTATATGAAGTTGAATAATTCTCAGTATATTTACTGCCTCACCAATGCTAAATGTGTCAGTGACTGTGCTGGTTCTCTAGTTAATCCCATTTGGAAATAACGATATCTCCAGCCAGTACGAACTGGCATAATTCTGCCATATCCCTGTACTTTGTAAGTTGCTTCAGAAACATAACAAGCTTGGTGGATAGTGTTTTCTTTAATGTGTTAATGTATTTAGCATCTCTATTTTGATAGATAAGCACAGGGAACAGTTTGCTTCTGAAGAAGGTGGAAGAATCACAGAATCGTTCGGTTGGAAAAGAC
>NW_010192988.1:0-4398 GCF_000695765.1 Mesitornis unicolor
GAGGCCTGAGGTTTTTGTGGGCTTTTCCTGGGCTTCCTAGGTGGCTTCACGTCGCATCTCAAGACGGCTGGGGCTACCTCCACGTACTCAGCAGCATCCACCACCACCCGCTCCCTGGCACCACTGCAGTCCCTGATGAGGAGTCACGGAAGTCGCAGTGACCAGGAGACACTGCTCGGACACTTCCACTCGGGACTGCTGGGATTGGGTTTTGTAGATAGTTAAATATCCTTTGTCTCTTATTAATTCCCTTTTCCATTCCCTTGTTGTTGTTTTTCATTAAACTTGTTGCAGTCTTAACTTCCAACCTTGTGCGAAGCATCTTTTTCTCTATTCCTTTTTTTTTTTTTAGAGTGGAGGACAATAGAGAGAAAATCCTGCTCTCTGACCCTTAAACGGAGACATAGGGTCATTCAGATCTTGCTGAACTTCCTTCCAAAAGTAGCTTTGTTGGGCTCTGGCTGCAAAGTTGCCTTTGAGATGGTGCAATAAAACTGAAATTAGTCTTCAACTTACCTTTTTTTTGCCTGTGGTGACATTTTCAAGTGAGAACATAGGCCTTTAGTTTGTCTGCAGTTTTACATGTTTCTCTAGTAGTGGTCGTAGTTGTGGTTTTGCATACACTGAATGAGTTTTAAGTCTTAGACCAAAAAAGTTGGGAGTCTGATTGATTTTTTATGAAAACTTGATACACCTATAATCTTTAGTACAGAAGGAGATAAAGCTGAATTTTATGAGTCATGTTATGGCATAATTTTCATGGGGCTGCATAAAAATATGAGCATGTCCCTTCTCTCGAAGAGTTTGACCCCTTTGATAGAACCTTTGGTATAAGAATTTGACTCCTTTGATAATTTGGCTATAGAAAATAATACAGGTATCCCCTATGGAATAAATATAAGTTCCTAATATTTTGTTAGAATAATTACACAGATTCTTGAGTTTTGGAGTATTTGCAAAGTGGGAAAATATTTTAAAAATATAATACCCCACAAACACATTGGTTCTGCCAGGAGTATTTATTCATCACAGAATCACAGAATTATTGAGGCAGGAAAAGAGCTCTTAGATCACCAAGTCTAGCCTATGATCTAACACTACCACATCTGCTAGACCATGGCACTAAGTGCCACATCCAGCCTTTCCTTAAACACCTTCAGGGATGGTGACTCTACCACCTCCCTGGGCAGCCCCTTGCAATCCCTGATCACCCTCTCCATGAAAAAGTGCTTTCTAATCTCCAGCCTAAACCACACCAGGCACAAGCTTCAGGCTATGCCCTCTTGTCTTGTCACTAGTCGCCTGGTAGAAGAGCCCGACCTCCACCTGACTACAACCTCCCTTCAGGTAGTTGTAGAGAATGAGAAGGTCCCCTCTGAGTCTCTTCTTCTTCAGGCTAAACAACCCCACCTCCCTTAGCCTCTTATTACAAGACTTTCCCTCTGGTCCCTTCACCAGCCTCATTGCTCTCCTCTGGACCTGCTTCAGCACCTCAATATCCTTCTTCAAGTGAGGGGCCCAGAACAGTACACAGTACTTGAGGTGAGGTCTCACCAGTGCTGAGTACAAAGGGAGGATTACATCCCTAGATGTACATGAACAAACACAAATTGTATATTCCTCCTCACACTAAATACAACTTGAGTTTCTCTTCTTTTTCTTCCCTTCTGATTTCTACAGCCTTTGTCATTTGTGTACTCTTCTCCTTTGTATGTTTGCTGACTATTAATATTACTCAAGTGCATTAACATTCCTTTATCCTAATTGAATCCTTTCAGACTGCCTTTTTTTATCCTTTCTCCAATTGTTAATGTTGTCCTGCAATTTTTTACTCTTCTTTCCTGCCTTCTTATAAGCTTCTGTATTAGATTCTCTAGGGCCTTGTAGTAAGTCTAGGAAAGAGATAGGTGACATTTACCACTTAAAAAGTATAAAAATCACCTAGACCTGTACTATCTTTTATGATAAAAATGCATTCACTATCTCCATCCCCCCAGAAAACCCATAAAAACCAGAAATACAGAGAGGAAAATCAGATTTTCTTAATAATTTGATAACCTGTCCTGATTTTTCATGTCTCTCCCAGCATACCAACCAGCACCGGACATTTGCAACATCAGAAGGGAAGTCAGGTCATGTGTAGCGAGACAAGCGTTCCCAAAGGAAAGACTTGGGATGTATCCGTTACCTTTTTCTAGGTTTTGACTGGTAAGGTTTCATTGTTTTTAAGGTTCATTAATAAGCACTATCTTGAGCCTGCATTCAAACTGCTCGTGTCCAGACAGTAATGATGAGCAAGTTATACCATCTGAGAGCTCAATAAAAAGTGTTTCCCATTTGCAAACAAGTAATCAAGTGTGTAAGGAAATGTGCTTTCCTGAAGGGAGAAAGGAAAACAAAATGAGGGAGGAAACTGGGTAGAATAGAATGACCTACTTACTGCTTTCATGAATTACAATAACCATTTAAAGTTCCCTCATCATGGTAAAGTGTCTTCCAGGAATGCTGACTGCTTTCTGTCTCCTGTAGAGAGTCTCAGCCAGAGCAGTCAGATCCCAAGGCTCTGTCTTCTACCCCACCGTGTATCAGGGCCATCAGCTTTTGGTCAGCCACCCAACTTGTGCTCTCATAGCCACTCATGCTTATCCTCATAGCCTCAAAAGCTGTTTGTGTTCTTCAGAAATTTCTGCTTTTTTTCAGTGTAGCCACACTGGTGCCCTAAAATATGATAAGAGCAAGTATAGAGTATTCACATTCCAAGGCTGGTCACCAGTCCTTTCCTTTCAGCTCCCACTCTCTCTCAATCTGAGATCTGATAGAACTTCCTTCCTTTCTAGGCTTACTTATCCTCCTCTCCCCATCAATCTAGGCACATCTCTTTCAGGCCTCAGCTGGCAGGTTTTGCCTATTAGCTCTACAAAAACAACAGAACTATGCTGTAATTTTCTTTCATGCCTTGTAATAGGACCTAATCAATTCTCTATTTGCAGATTAGAGAATTAATCCAGGAGTGCCTTTTAGTTGCAGCACTGCAAAATAATCCCCTTCGGCATGGCTCTTTGGAATGACTCTCACGTCCTCTCCCACACAGCCTTCTCCCCAAAAACATTTCCACAGCTTTAATCTCCCTAACTTGATATTCTGCTATTTGAAGTAAAGCTATTGAGGATATGGTATTTAAACAACATTATTGCATTCACCACATCCACGTATACAGAATATGTTTACTCCGCCATCTGCTTCTGCTTATACACACATTCATGTATCTACCCTTGGGAAGATGATAGAGCAAACACCTGACAGATGCTTAGTCACATTGCTTAATATTTCTGTAAAACTTTCAGGTGCTGAGTTTAGAAACAGTAGAAAGACAGTGCAGAATTATGACAAATTTCCTGTAAATTTATCAGAATCACCTATCTGGAAGAATTCTTGCAAAGATTAGATGCGGGAAAGAAACACTACCTCTTTTCTCCTTTTTACATCACTCAGTTACAACAGCATCATTGACGGTTAGTCTAGGTTTTATTCAAATCCAAAGTTACTGCAAAATGAGAGCTAAGACTGTCTGTATTTGTATATCCACTCATATCTCTTTGGTATCTGAGCTCCTTCTAGTTGGCATCTGTCAGGTGTGGCTCGCTCTATCCATGGGAGAGAAAGATTGCCTGTGGATTTTCTTTTTTTCAAGTGTGCCCTGTGGCATGTGTCTGTATAAGCCAAGGCATTAAAAAGAGGAAAAAAAGGACTTTACATTTGACATAAAGAGGAGAGAGGTGAGTGGTAACTTCTTCAGCAATCTGTGAAGTTTTAGCTCTCCTGGTACTCAGTCTGCTGTTAACACAACATGGCAATTCCTCTGCTTATTTTTCTGCAAGTCCATCAGTTGCAGGGGCACCTTATGACCTTCAGATGACTTCTGCATCCTCAAGGGAGCTTTCACAGATGAACCCTCATGTGCTCTAGATAGAAGTCTGAGGTTCCAGGATGCACAACAATATTCTTCAGCTCTTTACCTCTCCAGCAGGCTCCACAGAACCAACAACACTCCTTTCTGACTACAGACAATCTTCCCATTCCTTCCTAGAAAGTGACCACCTCACTTTGGCTCTCCTTTCTTTTCTTCTTCTTCTTATGGATGAAGCTGGCTAGCTCTACACTATCCACTTACATCTTTGGGATGACTACAAAGCATGCATCTGAGCTGATTCCAAAGATACCTTAGGTTCATTCACATTCCCTCTTTCCTCAACCTAAACAGTTCCACTCTGACAGATAAGTAGAGCCATTACTTACCAAGGAGTTTAGACAGTCACTCAGGCCTGCTGTGCTCTGACATGTAAACACTTTGTAAATAGCCACTGAGGTCTTGAATATTGAGCATGATGGAATTTGTTT
>NW_010192988.1:4422-20523 GCF_000695765.1 Mesitornis unicolor
AGGAGAGACATTAATATCTTCAAATATGTAAAATATTGCTGCAAAAAGGAAATTAATAAAGTGTTTTTCATGTCCACTGGGGCAAAGGTAAGTAGTAATGGGCTTAAATTGCAGTAAAGGAGATTTAGATTGGACATTGGGGAAGAATTCCTTACTGTAAGGATAGTTAAGACTGGGAATATATTGCACAGAGAGACAGTGGATCCTCCGTTACTGAAGATTGAAAAAAATTACTCAGATGAAACTGTCAAAAAATGTTTAGGTACGGTTCTGGTAGGTAAAAGATTACTTGGCTTCTAAAATCCCTTCTAGCTCTGCTATGTGTTTCTGTGGAAAGCTAACACAGTGAGCAAGGGTTAAACCTGATATATGGAGGTACCTGAGTACTGAAAATGTATTTGTCTATATTGCATACCAATCATTGTCACCTGGGGAAATATGATTCCATTCCCCGCATGCATGTTCACACCAAGAAATGTCACTGTTTTTTATATTTGTCTTCCATATTATGTTTTTTATCAACTTTTAAACAGGCCCACGTGTGGGACATTTATTTTCTGATGTTGTACAATCATTTCCCTCCAAGTTCTGTGGAACTGCTTTCTCATTTTCTAAAAATTATGATGACATTACACTCCTAAAAAATATTTCAAACGGGTCCCGTGGGCAAATGGCCTTTGCTTAAACCATTCTGCATGCTGTCCTATCTACTCTGCAATGCATGTTTTAGCAACTCAGTTTGCCCTCAATGGTGTTATTTGTTTTTCAGAACTATTCAAATTGCATTCAGCTAGGATATGATTAATAGAAAGGTGAGATGACTTTGCTCTCTAAGCTAGGTTGCTCTCTAAGCAGTTGCTTTAACCTTGATTATCTCACCAACAGAACATAGTGTGCTGCTCAAATTATTTTTTGCATTGACATCCTTTTCTGAGAAGTCAAAGTACTTGTTTTTTAAATATTCCTACTCAGGAAGATTAAATAGGGGACCAAAATATCTTATTTTATTTTTCTACAGTGCCCTAAGATGAAGTTCAGAATGGAGAACAGATCCACAAAGTCTTGGAGTGAAGTTGCACTGGGTGGACCAAAAATGCTGCTCCCCATTTCCCAACCTGGCTGAGTCCTCTAAGAAGTACTCTCATTCAATTATGAGATGGGAGTTAGAGGAGAAAGAAAGAAGTGGACAAAGCCAATCTAAAGCTTTTGGGAAGCAGCGGGAGTTAGTTTAGAGAAAGGAGTTTCATCTGTATTAAACACCAACTATTAAAGAGGAGGCACTCTGAAGGGTAGGATTTTGTATTTTGGCAACATCAGCAGAGATTGTAGTTACATAATTATGAATAAAATGAAATATTATGCAGCACTTTTTATTTGAAAAAAGGCTGAAGTTTTAACAGATACCAGTCTGACACAAGGACCACAAAAGCTTTGCAAGTTATAATATGTATTCTTCTAATTTAGAACTTATTTTTGCAGACTCAGCTAAAACTTTGCAGAGCAAAATAATCTTATGAGGGGGTTGACATGAGATGGTTGGGCATATGGTCCCTACACATATTGGGGAAGTAATCTGGCCTGAAAGGCACCTTCTGGTTTAGGTTTTCGGATTGTTCTAAGGAACATTTTTTTGTTCTTTATGGTATGATCTCTTTTCAGGTGAGACTCAGTTCTCTGCTATTTTTTTTCTAGTAAGATACTATTTCTGTTATTACAAGTGAGTCTTCTCTCTGTACTGGTATCTCGTAAATGTCATTCAGCTTATTTGGCTAACTTGAAAGAGCAGAGATGGAAATAGGATTAAGACATTCACTGCATCCAAGATGAGTTCCCAGATCTCCAACTAGCTTCCTATCTCACTTGAGAAAATCAATTACTTCTTATGCTTAAGTTCCTCAAAACCCAAAACCACAGGTACAACAAATTTTTTTTTCTTTGTTTTGTTTAATTGTGTCCATCTTGTCCACATAGGTCTCTAGTCAAAGAGTATCTTTTCCTACAGATATGCATATACAAAGATCATGTTTTTGCAGCAGTCATGAGAGCAGGTCTAGTAGATATCTTTCTTCTAAAGGATGGTTTCTTGTGGGTGCATTTAGGTGACTGTATGAAAGAAACACTCTTCTCTCCCAGAGAGAGAAAGTTTCAAGGTTTTTTGCAGGCTTGCACGTGTAAGTTAGTTTTATCTGTGGCACATTTCTCTCCTAAGAGCTGAAAACATGCCATCTTTTGAAAAAAGCAAGCACTCTCTGTAATGCAGTCCTATGCCTTTAGGAGATAGGACTTCATACGGAACCTGTAGTCCTTAACCCAAATTTTTTGTTGATTCATGTTCCCAGCTTGGTATCCCAGATATTTTACAGCACATTGTCAAAGGTTCTTCACTTCTTCCAATAAAACTCTTGATATCTTCTGTATGGTGGGTATCTTGCCCAGGTGAAACCACAAAAAATCTTGGCCAAAAAATTTGTAAATGACCACATACAATTGCTTTTTCAGTATGATGCTTAGGAAGACTACATGATGTATTGGTAAATGAGTGAAGTAGGTAGGTGTGGATGACTGCTTAAGTGCTATTATCAGGCACTGAAAAGCAGCAGTAGAAGTATAGTCATGTCAGAAATGAAATTATGCCTGCCAAAGTAGATGTCTGTCATATTGTCTCCTCTAAATAAAAGCCATCAGAAGTCTTATCTGTCTGGATGCTGGGATATGTAAGGCAAGGCATGGACTGATGAGAAATAATTTAGCAATAGTCTATGTTCTTAAAGAAAAATAACCAAAGCCTTTGAAGTGACTGCTTGTGATATCTCCTCACTCCTGAGTGTGTGACATGACAGCTGGATGAGAGATAACCAGGTAGCCTAAGGGTAATCGCTTTAAAGGATTAGATGGAGAGAATGACTTGATTGATGCACCTGTTGGATCCCAACTTCTCTTTTTTTCCCTAACAGTTCTCAAGAAATCTCTTCCCCATCATACTTTGAGTTTTGTTAAAAATGACTTAAATACTTCTAAAGATAAGTTTTCCAATTAATCATTTGTTTTACACTGTGTGATCATATAGAGATTCTCCTAAAGCGGTTTTTTTCTTAGCTGTTATGATTAAGCTTTTGCTAAACATTTTTATCTGACTTTATTTTTCTCCCTTAGTCCGTGACCAGAATTTAATTGTAGAACACAGAGGATGAAGTCTGGATCTACTTTATCTCCTCAGACCTATGACTGCTGATGGCTTGGCCCTTCATGTTTCATGAACTGCGCCAGCTGCCAGGTTTACCTTTCAGACTTCAGCCACTGTATAGTTTCAGGGGAAAAAACTCAGTTTCTTATATGGACTTCTCTTAATATGTATTCATTGGAATTGCTTGAGGGTTAGGATTCTGCTTCATATTAAATAGCTTAAATAGAGGTGTCTGCATGTGAGGTAGATGTCTTAGAACACCCAGCAACTATGATTATTTAAGCATCTTATGCAATGCTCAAATATAAGATGTATAGTATCCCACATTGTTTCCATCCACTACTCCAAAAAGGTAGGGGTCTTTCTTTTGAGCCCCATGTCATAACTGTCAAGCCTATAGGGATGTCTTGGGTATCTAGGTTTTCTTTTACCTCTCTCACACTCAGGCACCTAAATGTTTGTGTCAGTCTGAAGCTGCTTCCCCCCAGGGCATTGGAAAACAGTATCAATCTTTTAGGTATCTCCATCGTAATTTTTGAAGGTAAGAGGAGTATATTTTTTTCCCTGTTTTCTCTGTGAAAGAATTCTGAATCACACTAATAGATTTTCTGTTAGATCTCATTGCAACTTCTTTCTTCTTATGATGTTCAGGATATGCATTTCTCCTGTTGCATTCATCTTCCTGCAAATTAGGTGCCGTTTTGCTCAAGGCTTTAAATGTTTCACGGTTTCATACATTCTGTGCCATGCTGCAGGCAGAAGAAAAACATATCAATCTTTTTTTCGTGTTTGGCCTGTGCTAGAAATCTGGGTATGAAACCTGATCCCAGCAGTTAAATCCTTTGTTCAGGAACTCTTCAGATTAAGATAAGTAAACTCCCAGTTTCACATGAGGACAATGACTACATCTTCTTCCCTGCTGTCTCCAGAGATCACATTGACTCCTCCACATGGTAACACTGCATTAGAAGACAAAATAAATGCTTTTTTATTAGATGAAATTTTGTTCAAACTCCACACAGGCAGTTACATTAGATGCAGGTATTGCCTTCATGAACCTAATTTTACCGTCAAGGCCTTCCTGTTCCTAAAAATAAATAAAATCCAAACCAAACCAAAAAAAGACAAAACCCAGAATCACAAAACAATACAACCCCAAAACTCTAACTAACTAAAACAAACAAAGAAAAGCCTACAACTGATTTTTTTTCTTCTCTGTATAATATCAAATTGTTTCAAACACTGCTACTGAAGGCATGAAACACATACCTTCTTAGAAAGCTAAGCCTTTGTCTCATTATTTTTCTTTATCCAGCTAATTAATTTAGCTTTCTATTATAATCCTTCTTTTAAATGCTCATTTTTCAATTTCTTCATTTCACTCAGATCATCATCTTTTCACTTCTGCCTCAATGCCTTAATTCCATGTCACAGAGCTCAGCAACTATTTGACTTGCCAAATCTTTATAAGAATTTTTAACTCAAACCTATTAACCTCAGACAAATTGTTTTGAGCTTTTCATTTCTATGCAATAAGGATTCTCTTCAGAATGGGGAAAAAACCTCCAACAAAAAATATAAATCAATATCTTAAATTACTCAAATGTTCAATATGGCACCAGTAGCTGTTACATGTTTTCTTCTCTCCTTCTGAGATTCAAATACATATGCTTAGCAATTACTGTTATATTTGCATAATAGGACATTTTTTGATTAGCATATCTTGGACTTCTGTTTGCATTTTTTAAGGCTGGTTACTTTTATTCTCCAATGTGTCCTTATTCCCTCTTTATGTTCTGTTATACCTGCTCATGTTTTCCTTTGGTCTTGTTTTTGTTTTCCTGAGGGCTTACTGTCTCCAAAGCTTTGTTTTGTATTTGATTTTATAGTTAACATAATACACAGTAATGGGATACCAGGAAAGCAAAGCATATAACACATTAAATTTTAATGACTAAATTGTGAAACTTTGTGATAAATGCCATGCTTTCACAAGGGGTAGCTAGGAAATAGAGGGATGCGCCACAAGATCTTACAAAAGCTGTAACATGGTTTAAAGTTACTCAGGCTTTCATGTTCTTTCAAGTTTCTGTACTCTGAGGGAAATGCCTTGTTTTTTCATCAGCTTTGTATGTTTCATGGAATTTAGACATGGTAACTGCAACTATAGCCATCCCAAACCTCACCAAAACAGGTTGGACCAGATTCTTGGTAAAATCATATCAGGTGGGATGTTCTCATTGAACTCTTTACCAGCGTTAGAGGAGTCATTTGTAAAACAGTGGTTAGGAAGAGAAATCAAATGCAAAAAAATCCTTCAGTACAATAATTTGGATTGTCAAATGTGTAGAAATCTGTAATATGTTTGTGCTAGAGCATCCTAGTGCTCTTTTTGTTCAATTTTATTTAACTTATTTGTAAAGTACTGCAAATGCTTTGATATAAATATAAAAATGTGTATGATTTTATTATCGTTACTTCATTTGTTTAAACCCTCAAAATTAAATAGATTCTTGGAACAGTCTGACTTGTAATATTTTGAGATGTGAAAGGAAACCATGGCCGGGTTGGGTTCATCTTCCTGATCATGGCTTTGCTCTGTGAAGTCACTGATTTCTGTAATTAAATGAGTTGAAAGTAAATCCCAGCCCTTTGCTGCATGTAACTCATCAGAGCTGATGGCTGAATCTTAATAAGCTGTTTAGTGCAATCTTGTGCCAGAGCAGCTAGGTGTTAACAGTTTCCCTAGTGCTACAATTCCATGTAGCAATCTGTGGTTATAATTGACTCTGCCAGGACAAAAGAAAGGAGGTGGAATGGCATTAGATTAAAATGAAACAGTGTAGTTCAGAGTGGTTAGCTCAATGAATGCAAAATTCTTCACTTTTCTAGGTAGGCTGAACTCAATGGTTACATTTTTTTTTCTTCTTTCAAATAGATTGCAGTGTTTCAGATTCAGATACGGTTCTGGAGAAAGAGAGTCTGAGGATGTTTCCTATTTGGAAAAGAAAAGAGAAAAAAACCCCCAACAACAACTTTGAAATGCAAACATTAAGATATTTAATTGCTAAGGATAATGGCAATGCCTAAGTAGTGTTCTTTATAATCTTATAAAGATAATAAACTAATCAATAATTGCTGCTGTCAATGCTGTGTAGCCAATATGCATTGCAAGAATACAAAACCAGTGTTGCTGCTGTACTCCTTGAACTACAGAATAATACCTAGACATGGTGTTTGCCTTAAAAGGAATAAGCCAGAACACAGGCAAATGACAAAGCATCAGCCCACTAAACAGGAAACTATGAAACAGATTTTTAGAAAAATAAAGCAAACATGTTATAAGGGAAAATGCTTAAGACATGAAATAATTTACAGAGCTAAGAAGAAAGCTTTGTACATTACGTGCAGGTGCTCACTATGATTTTGCCTAATATCTGCTCTTGGAGATAAGTTTCCAAAGTATTTTGGAATAGCTCGGAAGAGGTTTCAGTTGAATATGGAGAATAATAATATTTTCCTTAGAATACAAAATGTTCAGCAGTTTGCTTCCTGTAGTTTCCATGAATTGCCATGAAGTTAAATGCTTAAAAGTGTGAGAGGGAGACAAAGACAGAGAGCTTTGTTGGTTTTATAATGATATTCAGCTGCGTGCCTCTCCCCACATGTATGGCTCTCATGCTACGTCGCAACTCCCCTGTCTGTGTGTACATTAAAGCCAATCAGCTTTCAGTATGTTTCTCCACAGGCTTGTATCAAGAAACATACGCTGCTTGTTGCTTCCAAATGGCAAGTCTTTAAAAGTGATTAACAGCAAGCAACTTTGCTCTAGCTTATGAATTAGCAGTGTTAGGCTGGCAGTAGAGGCAGAAACTCCTTCCTTGTCCCACATGATGCTGTCTTACTCCATCCTCACCTTTCTATATATATATGTTTGCTCTCTCTGCAAACTTTGTTTCAGATCTCCTGCCACACTAATATATGACATACGTGAACGGGAATCATATTGAACTTTGCAGCTGGCAGCCCATGCAAACAGTAAAGGAAAAATTGCTATGAACCCTTGCACATATATGATATTTTCTACTCAGTAGTAAGCCAGGGATTTATGACACAGAAAGCAAAAATCTAGTGGTCACGCTGGGGAAAAATTATGTGGCCTTGAAACACATTTCAGTGCCTTGCAGCTTCTAAGTAAAATATGTCTATTTGGAAAGCCATTTCAGGAAATCATTCCCAGAGAAGCTTTTAAGTGACACTGGAGTGGAGAAGGAAACAGTAAACAGCAACACCTAGCAGGAACCATGAATCTGAAAGAGGCAAATAAGTTTGCATCTGACTGAAAGTTCTGAATGTGTCAAACACTTGGTCATCCTATCTAAAGGAGAGGAGCCGGAACCAATAGACCACAGGGGGACTTTTTGAGACTACAAAGCAATCAGCTACCAAGAGTCTTTTCATCTAATATCATCTAAAAAACTCTAGAAAGTCAAGAAGGCAAGAAGCTTGGGTTACTCTTTTCCAGGAGTGAAAATACAAGATGTAACTGAACAGTACTTTATTTTTCCTTTTTTACGTGGAAATTGGTAAATCCACTGATAGTGATACTGTCATTAATATTGGTCCATTATGATTATCCACACAGTACAGTAAGCTTCAGGGAGTTTGGTAAAGACTTGAAAAGTCCTAAAAGCCTTTGAGAGATCATTTAATGTTGTGTATAGGAACTGTGTAATATGTAAACTATTAGAGCTGAACTACGTCAATACCAAAATTTTGAACTCGATAGCTACTAGAGTGCTCATAGAATAAACTTCATCCATAGCTTGTCTCCACACAGGCATATTTTTATCTCTATACGAAGATATAAGAAGGTTATTAAAGCAAGATTATGAAAGAAGGATACTAGTAAAATTAAATTCAGAATAGCAGAATAGGAGCAAGTAAAAGTAAAAAAACCCCGTAACTCTCAAAGTGAAGAGATAAAGAGGATTTTTAGGAGCCTTTCTGTCAAAGCTTTGAGGTAGAAAGCTTATGGAAGAGACTATATTGATAAAATTGGCATTTTTGCCATGTTGGTACAGTTTGTCTGGGTGGGATGTTGCACTTGGGCTGTAATGAGAACAGAAGGAACAAAGCTGGTAGATGATGTGGGAGAGAAACCTCAAGGAAAACCGCTACTTGGTCCTGAGCTTTTAATTTAGGGATCCAGGGTGTTATCTTCACACAGGCCAGTGATCTGATTGAACTTAAAAGAGGCTTTTAGTAAAGATAGGTTTTAGGTCATGGAGTGGGACTGGAAAACGAGAGGAGATTTTGCTTAATATTAATATATTACGTTGAGGGTTTAAGTTGAGAATAAAAAAAAAGTACCTCCAAAATCTTAGACTATGATTTGTAATGGCACTGTTGTACATACGCAACAGCTTTCCTATTTCAGATAAAAGTGAACTTTAAGGTTTTGAGGTTTTTTCTTAAGGACATTAAGTAGGGAAAACAACTGCCATTTCTTTCAAATAGGCCATTTGTCCAAATCAGAAAGCAATGATGAATGCAATAAATCAGGAATTTAATTGGATGGAAAAATAATTAATATTAATTAACTAAGAGTTTTCAAAGTTTAGTTGATGAAATGGTCAAAATTCAGTTATCAAAGAAAACAGTAGTTTTGCTAAAACATATCACACACCTACATTCTGTGGTGAGGAATACAGTAAATATAAATAAAACATAACAAGTGACAACAAATCAACAAAATGGAAAACAGATATAGCGTCCAAATTATATTGATTTTTGAATTGTAGAAAATAGATTAGGCTATTTAAAACATCATGGGAAAAAAATTGCAGTGCATGCTGGTAAGGTAACTTAAAAATAATTTAAAGTATATTTGGAGCATAACATCATATGTAAACCTTACAAAACTGATAATACTTGCTCAAGTGTTTAGAACCTATGTCTATTCTCTAATTTAAAATAAGCGAGAGTTTATTCTCTGTCATATGAGAATGATGAAAGAAATTAAACTTTTTTACTGGGATGACAATATTAATACCATCTATGATTCTTTTTTTTTTTAAAAAAGGGTCTGAAAACTTATCCTTAAAATTCTGAAAAAGGTGGATAAGCTTCTTTACCTGATGATGCAGTGCTTTTTTTAACACCATTTGAAGCATAAGGGTCATTGTATGTGTGAGAACACTAAACACCATGATGTTGCACATAATTGTCAAGACTGATTTGATTCCTTGAAAAAAAGGTTTAATTGTCAAAGTTAACAGCATAAACACAGTCCATTTCATGGAACTTTGTTTAATTCACTGCCAAAACTCCATAGTTTGACTGTGTAACTGCTATATAAGTAACACTAACGCATGTCAAATAGATTATGAACTAGACAAACTGTAAATATTTTCTTAGTTACAAACTGGTAACTAATACTCAACAAAAATATTTCTAGTACAAATCTCAGGAGGGAAAATAGGTGTCTTTTTGTTGCTTAAATCAATGACAAAGAAAACACAATAATATATTCACCTAACCCAGTTACTATAATCCATAATGAAACTCTTTTTTCATTCACATCACTCAAGATTTAAGTTCAATTAAGTTCATTTAGTGCATGAATATTTCATGTGTACATATGTACTTGAACACATGCATACTCAGGAGTAAAGTCTGGGCGTGAGCTTTTAAATTTACTCATGGAAGCAAATCCCCTCTGGAACACTGGGTCAATTGATTAGATAAAGATCTTTCCTGAAAATTCCATCTCTCAAATTAGTTGATATTAAAGTAATAATCTCAAAGAAATGAAAAACATTAAAATGAATGACATTACAGAATACACAAATTTCTCAGAAGCAAGCCTTATGCTAAGAAAGCACCCAAATGGGTCTTTGGACAATGATAAAGTCTCTAACAGCCAACCTACAAATAGCCTAAATGAAACAAAATGGAATCAGTTTCAACATGGAGGATGGACCAGCTACCAGAGGTGCATCTCAGCACAGACCTGGGTAGTGGAGCTGCCAAAGTAACAAAGCTCAGAAAGGGAGGAGATTGCTAGAAATGGGATTAAATGATCCAGAATTAAGCCCTACAGCTGCTGTGGATGAATCACCCTAAGAGCAGTGACTTCTCAGAGATTAAGTCATATAGAACCAGGAGCCTGTCTAGCTACTGTTCATAGATTCATGGAGTTTAAGGCCAGAAAAAACTATTAGCTCATCTAATCTGATCTACAGGCTATTATATTTTATCAAATACCTCTACGTTGAACTACAGCTACCAAGCTGCCAAGACCTTGCTCTTATTTCTCCTCTGAACAGTTTTATCTTTATATGGGAAAGAAGGAAAGGGACAGGGAATCATGTAAAATATTAGTCAGGTGTAAATTGCATATGTCAAACAAACAAAGGATTTCTAAAACACATATATTATTTCCCTTTTGACTTGAAAGTTTTCCTCTGCCTCTGAACTTATAACATGTCAAGAGGGTCATGGAAATATAATTGTTACCTGGAAAATTATCTAGGAAGGCAAAATAACAGAAAAAGCAGTGATTTTATTAAACTTTGTGAAAAACACACTTGTCTGACCTGGAAAAGTAAATATGATTGATAATATAATGCATCAGAAAAATCAAAAACAGAGTATGTTAACATAAAATAAAGATTGTAGCAAGTTAATGCAGATTTTTAAGTAAAAGTATTGACTGAAGATTCTAATCAGCGAAATGCATGAAGGTTAATCCAGAGCATGCTTAGGAATAAATGAATTTAATTTGAATGTATCACTAAAATTATTTTTTTGATCTAATGGAGTGATAATTGAATTCTTTTTCTAATCTGAAGCAAGAGAGATAGTAGCACCACAACATAATTACTTGTCTGGTTAAATATATCGTTCTTTTTTGTGGAAATAATTTGCTTTCAGATTCATGCTGAGAAGCTACCAGATCCTTTTTATCATAATATAATTTAAGAAAATGTAGCATTCCTTCTTCATCAAATTAAACCAATTTGGAAAATTGAAGAGTCTTTGGGTCTCAGCTCTTCAATCATCCTCCATTGTTACACTCAGATGAAAAAACAGGCCATTAAAAATAAAAGCTTCAAAAAGGAACTGACTGTCTTTTCTTATAAATAGGATTGGAGGGGAGGTGAAAAAAGAAGACAATGTCCTTTAAGATGGAAATGACTTAAAGGATTTTGTGAGAGCTACACAGATAACATCCTTGGATTGCTGAAGCTCTGTCACAGCCACCTCTGGAACAGCCAGAACAGCTTACTGCAGCAGGGCAAAGCCTCAAGCTGACTAACTATAAGTATCAGAGATATCAACTACATTTATCCCACCCCACTGCTCCATCATGCATTAGAGCAGGGTAATTGATTCTGGGACGTGTTTTGGTTTTGCTCTTCCTTGCAACAAGTCCTGATGTGAAGGGTATACATTTACTCAACAGGTTGCCAGTAAAGGTTCTCTCTTATGTGTTAATGCTGGAAAAAAATAGGGCTGCCTGTTTATTTTGAAAGATTCCTGAAATATTTCACCCTCAGAATTATCAGCCATATAATGACATTTTGAAGTTAAGAACTTCTAATGCTAGATATAATTTTAATCTTTCAGTACTGATTATTGCCTCACTGGCTCTGATTTGAGAGCTGATACTTACTCAACTCACCTCACTGAATAAATAGGTGCAGGGGGATATACATGGCAATTTTTTTCTCTCTAGTATGTTCTTAATTAGATCTTCTCTTAATTAGGACTTCTTCCATAGAAATCAGTTGCACCTGATGTAATTTCAGGAGACGGTGGTGACTAGATCCATTTTAGCAAGTAATGCAGCCCAGTTAGAGCAGATCTATAGGGAAAAACAGCTGGTGTTGAGGACCTGACATCTGTGCTTTGAAGCTGAAAGGGTTTTACTTCAAACTATGACCTGGTCCTGTGTCTTGGTGTATCAGTCCTTAGCAGTATGTTTCTGGAACATGTTTTCTAGAGTGAGTGTTCTAGTATATTTTCAACTGAAAGGATCTCAGTTCACATACTGGGTAATGAAATAAGAAGTGGCTACCTAAGCATGGTGAGTGGAAACAGTTGAGATATTTCTTTGCAAAAAGATAATTTCCACCTCGACTGAAACTTTCTTTCATAAATCATTCAGGTTAAAAGTTGGTCTCTGGGCTTGCTATGTTTGGAGATGCTGCATGCAGACTTGTAAAGGTTTTCTGTCTCCTACATGTCACAGAAAAGTTGGGGAGCTCACTAGCTATATGCTTTTGGTTCTTGCCAGGTTCTTGGTCATTGTCTCTGCTTTCAAGTCCTTATCTACAAGTAATATATACTAGGCAAAGCATCCTATTTTTCTTTCCTTTCAAAGCTCTAATACCTCTATGTGGATCATTTTTTCCTAGGGATGATGTGATGCACAGTAACAGTGTGGAGGGCATCCTCAGTGACTTTCAAGGAGGGTCTTGGCCCTTCATCCAGACAGCATTTTTAAAATTCAGGTTCAAATCTAGACTCTACCACTTCTCAGCAAATATTGACCTTGTAACATTTCAGAGGAAGTCCAAGAGTGAACTCAAACTTGTCACGGGGTGCATCAGACAGTGTTGATCAGGTTTCAATCACCTTTGAGAACAATGTTGTCCTCCACATGATAAACTTTCCCTGTGATTTGACTATGACAATAGTTCTCCAATTAATGCTTTACCAGAATCTGTGAATTTAACCTGCATACAATGAAGCTGGTGAAAAGGTGAAAATAATATTTTTTTATTACTAAGTAGCTGAGCCACAGGTAATTAAGTTATCAAAGTAATAAGAATCCTTTGACACCTGAAATACATTTCAGTAAGAAAAACATACCTTTCTCTTTAAGGTCTCTGTTTTCATTTTTCCATGAAAAACAAATGAATAAATAAAGAAATTCAAATTATTCCACTGTTCAGTCTCGGCTTTGGTAGAGGACAAATTGATGTGTATTTACTTCAAATGAGAAGTCCTGTAATCCACAAGCAAAATCATTGTTCAGCTAATGAGTTTGCAGCTGCAAAGCTCAACATCCATCTGCCTTTTAACATTTCTGCGTGATGTCTGGCCACATTTGAAGAGGAGGAGTTAAAAACATGGTAACCGGTAAATGTAACACTCAGATAAATGGTATATTAATCTACAAAAGCAGATAGAAACAAATAAAAATTTTTAAAATTAAAATCAAGAATGGATACTTTAGCTATTTTGTTACTTAAAGTAATAACGTTTCTTCTCTGTTTCTCCCACTTCCCCCAGACTCTGCTCACTGTTTAAAATAGATTGATGGAGTGGTTAAGAATTCTCTCTGAGCTCCAGTGAGATTATATCAATTATTTAGAAGTGCTAAAATTATGGCAGGGACATAATCCACCTCCTCACTTTGAAGACAATCTGGAGATTAATACAAACATGAATTAAGAAAAGAAATTCAGACAGGGTAAAGCTAGTGTGACAAAATGAACACTTGTACTGCACTATTGCAGCATGAAGAGAAGGGAATTAGCTGTCAGATGATAAACAGGATGAATTGCCTTCTTGTCATATCAAAAGCTTTTAACTTTAATCTGAAGATAATGGATATATTGCAAGCTTTACAGTGATAAAGTCGAATTTTGGGTCATATTGAGGAATTTAAAAATGAAGTGTCCTGCCTTTTGATAGAAGAATTACTGAATACTTACTAATCTATTTTAAGTTGTTTATTTTCTATAAAATACACAGACAGTGAAAATATCCCAGTAATCTAGAAGTGGGAGGGTATCATTTTGGTCAAGCTATGAGTCTTCATGAAACAATATTGATTGATGTGATATTTATAATAACAAATAATAAATTGTAAAGACAGAAATAAACTTATCATATGATGCATTAAGAATGCATTCAGCACCAGGAAATTAGGGGATAAATACATGATCTCTGCAAAAACAACTTCTGAGATTTAAGACTGCTGTTGACCAGTTGGTTCATTATGATCTTCTTAGCTGAGTCACAGTAACAGATCAAATCATTGCTTCTAATTGATTTCAGAGTGTTCAGTCAGCTTAATAGACCTTTAAATCAGAGAGGCTGGTGATTTAAACCAGTCTATCTGATATCCACTGAAGCAGACTAAGAATGTTTGTACATTATGTTACCATAGGCCAGCTCTGGGAACGGTAACAGCTCTACAGCACTAAAGAACAAACTAGACAAAAACTTCATAAGCTAGGTTTATAAACATAGGAAGTTCTGTGTCTATCCTTGTGTTGGTCATTAATAAACAAATTAGAATGGATATTTCTGAACATAATTTGATTAAAGACAAATTATCATAACTCTGAAAAGCAAATCTGGCCTCTCCATGATATGCTGTGTGTAATTACACAGATGAGACAAACATAAATAGTTAGTAATTGACTTAGATAATTTTTCATAGAACTGTTATGGTTGGAAAAGACCTTTAAGATCATCAAGTCCAACTGCTGTCTAACTCCGCCATGCCCTCTTGTAAACCATGCCCTTGAGCACCATATCTAGACAGATTTGAAATACATCCAAGGATGATGATTCCACCACTTCGCTGGGCAGCCTGTGCCAGTTTGTCACAACCCTTTCACTGTAGAGTTTTTTCTTAATGTCTAACCTCCTTTCAGGTAGTTGTAGAGAGTGATAAGGTCTCCCCTTAGCATCCTTTTCTTCAGATTAAACAATCTGAATCCTTCAGCTACTCTACATATGACTTGGGCTCTAAACCTTTCAACACCTTTGTTGCCTTTCTCTGGATATGCTCCAGCACCTCAAAGTCTTTCTTACACTACTGAACTACTGCCCAAACCTGAACACAGCATTTGAGGTGTGGCTTTGCCAGTGCTGAGTACAGTGAGACAATCACCTCTGTAGTCCTGCTGGCCCCACTATTTCTGATGCAGGGCGGGATGTCATTGGCCTTCTTGGCCACCTGAGCACACTGCTGGTTCATGTTCAGCCAGCTGTCGATCAACACCTCCAGGTCCCTTTCTGCCAGGTGGCTCTCCAGCCACTCCTCCCCCAAGCCTGTAACAATGCATGGGGTTATTTCTATCTAAGTGCAGGACTCCGCACTTGGCGTTGTTGAAACTCATCAGTCCAGTCTAACCAGATTTCTCTGTAGAGCCTTTCTACCCTCAAGCAGATCAACATTCTCATCTAACTTGGTGTCATCTGCAAACTTACTGGGGGAGCACTCACTCTCCTCATCCAGATCATTGATAGATATTAAACAGAAGTGGTGCCAACAGTGAGCTCTGGGGAAGACAACTTGTGACAAAAACGTACTTTCCTGAGTACATTTTTTTTATTTTATTTCTGTAGTCTTGGAGAACCTCCTGATCATTTAACTTACAACAAAGTCAAGTCTTTACTAACTTCTTAATGTGCTTTGTAACCATGAATCAACCTGTGATATGCAAGAAGGGTGAACTTTGTTATGGATAAACTACAGTATGAATTAAGGACAAAAACAATACCTTGTTCATGTATGCTTATGTTATGCAGGTACAAGGGGAAGTTGTGAGAGATTTACTCTGGAAACTCAAGGATTGTATGTTTCTTGACAGGGAGTCAGTCCTTGCTAAGTGCAGGGCAGTGGGAAGCAGCAGCTCCACAGACCTACAATCATGGAAACAGTGAAACTGGTTTTATTTTCATGTTGAACAAAATCTGTGTTCATGTTGTACAAAAGTAGTGTTCAATGTCAGGGACACCAAGTCATGTTAGAAGAACCTGCTTCCTACCACTGTCATTATGTCAATCTCAAAAGAGAACATGGACTGCTGATAGGAACACACTTGACTCTTTACAGAGCAAAATCATATGGACTATGAGATTAAAGTACCTTCTGCTGCTCCCAG
>NW_010192989.1:0-3765 GCF_000695765.1 Mesitornis unicolor
GCAGTCAGGAAGAAAAGCAGCTCGAACAGAATGTGTCCCTCACTCACACCACACAGACACCACGGTTTTGTCGAAATCCAGGCAAGTGCTGTCACGACCGGAGGGGGAAAACGATGCTGTCTTATCCCAGTGCTTTCAATCCAGCCTTGCCAGCCTACACCAGCCAGGTCGTTCCCATCTTCCTATGCCAAAATTCCTCGGACCAGACCTCCCCCTCCTCTGTCCTCAGCTCTGCTCTTGTGTGGGAGTTTCACCTGAGCTCTTCCTGCCGCTCTCCTGTCTGTTTCTCTCCATTTTCCCTGCTCGTCCTCTCTCAGCAGCTCAGTTTAAGGCTGCTTTACTCTCAATCAGCCAAATGCCTCTGCACAGCAATAGCAATTTCCACATTTAGCCACCTGGAAACATCTTCAGTTTAAAACCAGCACTAAAAGCTTCTCTAGATGACAAACTTCTTCCTAAATTCATACATTAAAAGGTTTATTTTTATCAAATACATCTTTCTGAGGCTTTGGCAGGGCTCGGAGAAGCGACTTGGCACTGGTGAGGCCGCACCTCGAGTGCTGTGTTCAGTTCTGGGCCCCTCACTAGAAGAAGGATGTGGAGATTCTGGAGCGTGTTCAGAGCAGAGCCACAAGGATGGGGAGGGCTCTGGAGAACAAGCCTGATGAGGAGCGGCTGAGGGAACTGGGCTTGTTTAGCCTGGAGAAGAGAAGGCTGAGGGGAGACCTCATCCCCACCTACAACTGCCTCAAGGGAGCTTGTGGAGAGGTGGGTGCTGGGCTCTTCTCCCAGGTGATGGGGATAGAACAAGGGGAAACGGCACCAAGCTGTGCCAAGGGAGGTTCAGGTCAGAGATAAGGAGGAAGTTCTTTACTGAGAGGGTCGTCAGAAGCTGGCACAGGCTGCCCAGGGAGGTGGTGGAGTCACCATCCCTGGATGTGTTTAAAGAGCGGGTAGATGAGGTACTTAGGGATATGGTTTAGGGGGTAGACAGGAGCGGTTGGACGTGATGATCTCAGAGGGCTTTTCCAACCGAGCCATTCTGGAATTTCTGAGACTGCACGCAGGACAGACCTAACGAGCCACAAGCACCAACGTCACGAGAGAAAAGTCACAGAAAGCAGCTTCTCCATCGTCAGCTTTGTTGTGATTCGTAGCAGCAAGTGATCTGGTGTGTGAACAGAGCACGGTGTTCGAACCCTTCACCTCCTGTGCTAAATACTGGCTCTTCAGGACACGGACATCGGTGATTTTCATCAAGGAGACAAATTCAACTCTGACCTGAGAGTTTGCTTTTCCAGTGCTCTTATCTAGGATGTGCTACAAAAGACAGAGAGGAGTTTTGAGGCCCGACCACAGCTCCTCGCCCAGGAGATCTGAGCTCACTGCAACCACAGAAGCAGAATCCGATGCCTCTTTAATTACAGCTCCCGAGCTAAACACGAAACCCACCAGACGGATTAACGTTTGGGTGCTAAAATCCACAGCTACGAACACGCACGGCTCTTAGGTGGTAAAACCTGCACCTTTTCTCTTTTGAGAAAGCCCTGCATTGGGAAAGGAACCCAAACATTTCTGGCATTCGGCTCAGCTTTCCCCACATCAACGGGGGCAGCGTCAGTGGCTGCAAGCACGACTGTTCCCCGCTGCCTCGGGTAACGTGAGCCCTTGAAACCGAGCTTCCAGAGCTGCCCAGAGCAATGTTATCCCTTGGGTGAGGCCGTTCAGAGGCTGCAGCCCCAGCCCTGAAATCCAGCAGGATTTGCGCTCGGTCGGACAGGGATCGCTGTCTGGGCCCAAGTTTCGGACAAAGCAAATGACTCACAGGCAGCAGAAGGCTCCAGTTTGCTCCCCTTGCTGCTCGCAGGGGGAAAGGAACCACAGAACCACAGAACGTCAGGGATTGGAAGGGACCTCCAGAGCTCATCCAGTCCAATCCCCCTGCCGGAGCAGGAACACCCAGATGAGGTTACACAGGAAGGCGTCCAGGCGGGTTTGGAATGTCTGCAGAGAAGGAGACTCCACAACCTCTCTGGGCAGCCTGGGCCAGGGCTCTGTCACCCTCACTGAGAAGAAGTTTCTTCTCCAATTTCAGTGGAACCTCCTGTGTTCCAGTTTGTGTCCGTTACCCCTTGTCCTATCATTGTTTGTCACCGAGAAGAGCCTGGCTCCATCCTCGTGACACTCACCCTTTCAATATTTATAAACATGAATGAGGTCTCCCCTCAGTCTCCTCTTCTGCAAACTAAAGAGCCCCAGCTCCCTCAGCCGCTCCTCAGAAGGGAGATGCTCCACTCCCTCCATCATCTTTGTAGCCCTACGCTGGACTCTCTCCAGCAGTTCCTGTCCTTCTTGAACTGAGGGGCCAGAACTGGACGCAATATTCCAGAAAGGAAATCTAGCCCGCTAAAAGAACGGCCCTTCAGGCGCAGGAACACAAAGTTATTTCTCTTGCCAAGCAAAGAAATCCTCGTCTGAGGGTTCCAGGTTACAGCAGAGTCCCAGGAGGGAAGGAAATGGAGAACTCCTCGCTCTTAAAGAGCACGTTTTAAACACAGAGCGGTTGCATCAGCCCAAAGAACGAGCTGCAGCCACCTCCAGACCTGACAGCTCCCACACTCCCTGTGTTCTCCGCACCCCAGGGTGGAAACTGCTCCCAGGAGACCCCGGAGCTCTCACATCGCCCCGAGATCTCACCTTAATCCCTTCCTTGCCCTCTCCAAAACCACTCTGGAAAACCAGCAGTGCACAGAGCACATGCAAACGATATTCAAGGTGCAAATGCAGCAGCTGAGTTTCAACCTGAAGAGGCCAGGCCCTCGCAGCAGGCTCTGACTACCACACAGCTTTCCTGGGCCATCATCAGCCTCTGCCATCTCCTTGGAGAGCACCAAACCCGTGTCCTCCCCCGGGAAACTCCAACAGCAAAGCTGAGTGAGTTTCCTCCTGTAATTTTGTCCTTTTCCCCTCTGGAACAGGGGAGAAAACACCACTGAAACCACACGGATCCTGGCTGCCCGCAGCAGGGTTAGGGTTTGCCCAGCGGGGTGAAGGATCTCGCAGCCGTGAGAGAGCAGGGGCGCGGGGGGAGGCACGGAGGGGCCGGGGGTACCTTCTTGAGGAACGTGGCCACCGTTTCTCGCTTCGTGGCCGTGATGCGCTTCACTCCTTCTGGCGACTGCACCCGGATGATCTGCGGGGTTAGAGGAGAGCCCGAGTTAGAGACGAGGACACAGAGCCCACCCTGTGCTCCTTGACCATCCCCAACGCACAACGAAGGAATTTGCTCCCGGTTTGGCAGCACCAGGCTGGCATTTGCAGGCTGCAGGACAAGTTCCCCTCACGGCGAGAAGCTGGCACCAAGAAAAACGCTAAGGCTGCTTTTTTTTGTTGTCGTTGGTTTTAATCAAAGCTCTGAGCTCAGACGTGGAATTAAACTTGCAGGAGGATGAATCAGAGCTGCCCCGGGAGCGATTTATTCGGTGCCTACGCACAAACGCTGGCCTGACTGGTGCTAATGGGCACCCTGTGATGTGTTTGGGCTGACGTGCAGCTTCCTTCTCTAAGGGAAAGCTGAGGAGAAGAGCCACAGGGCTCAGGCCATTCCTGTGAAACACCGAGCAGCAGCTGATGGGCAAAACTGGCAGCTTTCTGGGGGGAAAGACCAGGGACAATTCTTCACGAAGTGGCAGGGATGTGGCAAACACAAACACTGAGGGTCGGGGAAGGGCCTCAAGCTGCTCCCAGGAGCTCGGTCAGCGGCTG
>NW_010192990.1:0-8683 GCF_000695765.1 Mesitornis unicolor
TATTTAAAATTTATATATTTATAGAAAAAAATTATATATTTTTTAAATAATATATAATAATACACACACACACATATATGTACACACACACATATATATCTATGCACCGTCACAGAGCTCTGCAAAATGAGCAGTAGCCGTTCCATTTCCCTTATCCATGTCAATAAATAAATTACTCATCAATAAAATGTACACCTAAGTTTTCACTTCATACATAAAAGTAACAGCTCTGGTTAGTGCACCTTTGGGAAGATTTACTATTATTGCCACTAAGATCATCAAATTGTGCATTTCTTTTTGTTCTTCAGTTAATTACACCAGGCCAGTTATTATTCTGGGTCCTATGAAAGATCGGATCAACGATGATTTGATATCTGAATTCCCTGATAAGTTTGGGTCTTGTGTACCACGTAAGTATGATTTTATGCCTTGTTTTGCAGCTGAGTGAGCTGTATCCCTTGGTGCTACACATTAAATGAATTGCTGTGAAAGCAGCATCTATGAACTATATGTTGTTAAGTTTCTCAAAAGCCATTTTTCCATTGGACAAAAAAGTGGAAAGGAAAAACCAAACAAACAAACAGAAGATTGTGAAGGTCTGGAAAGAATTTCTCAAAAGAATTGTCTCAATAACTGTAGCATTTTTTTAAAGAAGGAGGCTTCTAGCCACTAACTCAATTTACTCATTAATTAATCTGTGGTATCTTAAACAAGAGTTTGAAATACAGGTAAAACGTAAAATGTTTCAACTCAATTGCACAGTATCCACTAACATAAATAGAGTAATCAGTGATTTGTGTGAGATCGAGACTGCCTGATCTGAGACCAGTATTGGACCCTTAATTAAGCAGAGTGTTTGTATCTTGGATCATTAGAGCTTGCTGAGTGTTTATTTCAGACCCTGATTGCAGTTTTACTTCATTTTAAACTGTTCTCTCTGCAAATACACCAGCTTAAAACTGCTTGAGATGATATTAGAGTCAGCCTTATAATTAAGGCTAAATTAAATTGATGAGATTGCTATTCATTTTATCACTGTAATAGGATTAGATTTACAAACTGGAATGCATTTTGTATTTGAGGTTTGTGTGTAATCCTGCTGAAAAAAAGTGGAATTCTGGTAAACCCTAATTTTTTGTTTGCCTGTAAGTATTGATTGGAGGTGAACATTAGAATGTATTACTTTAAAAAATCAGCTTTATTGTCATATCTCCATTGAAAACAAAATGTAGTAGCCAAAGATCTTCTCCCAGATGTGGAAAACCTCCAATTACAGCAGACCCAGCATTGCCCACTGAGCAAACCTTAATTGCTACATTTTTGGCATGAAATGTTTTTTACCGACTTCTTGACCTTTTATCTTCTGTTTCACACAGATACCACACGGCCAAAGCGAGACTATGAAGTGGATGGGAGAGATTATCATTTTGTCATTTCAAGAGAACAAATGGAAAAAGATATCCAAGAGCACAAATTTATAGAAGCTGGGCAGTACAATGATAATTTATATGGAACTAGTGTCCAGTCTGTGAGATTCGTGGCAGAAAGGGTAGGTTGACACTAGTTTTATTGCCACATCAAAACCAGAAATTAACTCCAAAATGTCACCCTATTACTTATAGGCTTTACAGTGACTCCACAAGTGGAGTCTCTGATTTTCAGTAACAACATTCTTGGCACTTTCTGTACCAGGATGTAGTGCTATGGATTCAGGGATGTACTGCAGTGCCTCAAGTACACCCCAAAATAGCCTTCCCTCTATAAGACAGGTAAATAAATTTATCTCACTCTCACAAAGGTGAAAGAATAAAGTGCAGAGAGATTAAATTACTTGCCTTAGGGAATCTTTGACACAAACAAGAGGTAAATTAACCAGTAAGAACTTAGACATCCTATTATTTTTATGAACTGATTTTCCTCACCTCTGAAGAATATCCCTCCTTCTCCGCAAAGTTCATCACAGTAAAAATAAAAAACAACTTTGTTCTCACATCTCCAGTGAAGATTTTATATTAGCACCAAAGCAAAGGAAAAAGCACAGAGGAGTCCTGGGGTTCCCCTTCCCTGGTGTGCCAGTAATGGCCCTGCCTCATGGCACAGCATCACAGAATTGCTTCCCGTCTTTTGGCTGATCTGTAGAAAATTGCAAAAATAAACACATCTTCATCTGTTTCCAACAGGGCAAGCACTGTATACTCGATGTGTCAGGAAATGCTATCAAACGACTACAAGTTGCACAACTCTATCCCATCGCTATCTTCATTAAGCCTAAATCATGGGAGCCTCTGATGTAAGTACAAATTCCTTCAGGCATTTTACTTTCAGAATACAGTCTCAAGTGGCACAACACAGGTCTTGAGTCTAGATTTTACCTGTCCTCTAAAATCAGTAATAAAAGAGGAAGTGGGAACAGTGAGGACTTGTTCTCTCCACCTGCCAGCTGCTGTACTGTGGCATCTCAAGGAACAACCCAAAGTTGCACCAAGGGAGGGTTAGATTGGATATTAGGAAAAATTTCCTTATTGAAAGAGTGGACAAGCACTGGAAGGGGCTGCCCAGGGAGTTGCTGGAGTCCCCATCCCTGAAGGTGTTCAAGTGCATGGATGTGGCACTTGGGTACATTGTTTAGTGGGCATGGTGGGGTTGGGTTGACAGTTGGACTTGATGATCTTAGAGGTCTCTTCCAACCTTAGTGATTCTGTGACTCTATGAAAGCTGCCTTTGAACCTCTCACACTGGGACACATGGGCTGACGTGCTGGACCACGATAGACTCCCTACCAGTGCTCAGTGTAGTTGTTCCAACCGGTGCAGCAAGTTCACCAAGGCCTCCTGCCCTATGGCTTGTCCCATTCAGCCTTGGGTGCCTTTGAGGTGTAGAGTCTGATCATGATGCACACATGGGCAAACCAGAGGGTAAATCCATGTCAGACTTGCTCTGTGCATCTCTTAGTCAGCTCTGCATTTACTCACAGGTCTGTAAGATAGGCAGGAGCCTGTGGGACTGGAGAGAAGCAAACATAACACTTAAGGAAAGGGAAGGCACCAACTTCACGCTGTCATAGGCAACCTGATTTCAATGTTCAGAAGAATCTGGGGATCCAGGGACCACTTAAGCAACTCAAATGTAATAACTGAGAGGATAAAAAGGTTATAAGAGGTAGCCAGTGTACGTGCATCAAGAGCAAATCAAATCAATCTTATTTTCTTCTTTCAAAAGATGGATAGCAATAACTGTACTGCAGTTTGATTGTTATTCTGGCTCCAAAGGACATTCTCAGTAGCAGATTAGGGAAATACAATGATAATTAGGGAAATATAAGCTTATGGAAATATAGCTCTAAGAGAATCACTAGAAAGCATCTGCGCAACCATACTCAGTACTTGAAAATGGCACTGTTGAACTGGAAGGGTAACAAAAACCCTGCAAGTGTATTTCTGGAGCTGTGTCACTATTTGGGACCACTAGTTCATTAATTACTTGGAACAATGAATTTGGCAGTACTTTTGTAAAGTTTGTGTAAAGTTTGTGTATAACTCAATGCTGAGCAAGGTGGCAAGCACTTCGGATTAAAATTCAATGTAAAATCAATAAAATGAAATTCAGTACAGACAAAGGAGAGAAAATGAAATGCACGAGTACAAGCAGGGAATAATTTAGCTACAGCACTGCAGAAAAGCATGTGGTGGCTGGGATGGCTCATGCAGGAATAGGAATAGATGGATAATGTGTTTGCAAAAAAGGAAAGTGCCACTGTGGGCTGTATTAACTTCAGTGTTTTGTAAGGACACAATAGACAGCTGTTTTGTTTTACTGGGTGCGGATGGGGCCTCAGCTGGGTTCTGAGTATGACCCTGGAAGTGGGGGACATCCTCCCTCCTGTGACAGATCCGTATCTGGTTATGGTGATGGTGTAGCCACAAACATTGGGTCACAGAGCTGGGGACCGCTAACGTGCCCCATCCTGTGACCGAATGTGCATCCTCCCTGTCCTTGCCTTTTGATTGCATGTCCAGTGGCATTATGGGAATGGTGCACAGTATATATGGTACTTGCTTAACCTCCCCCTGACCAAAGACTTCTGGAGTTGGATGTCTTCTTGGAGACCTAGACAGGATGGAGAGTTGGGTGGGGAAAAATCTAATGAAGTTCAACAAGGTCAAGTGTAGGGTCTTGCATCTGGGGAAAAACAAACCCATGTACCAGTATAGGTTTGGAACTGACCTGCTGGGGAGTAGCACAGGGGAAAGGGACCCAGGGGTGTTGATGGCCAGCAGGATGACCATGAGCCAGCAATGTGCCCTTGCGGCCAAGAAGGCCAATGCCATCCTGGGGTGTATCAGAAGGGGTTGTAAGTCAGAGAGGTTCTCCTTCCCCTCTGCTCTACCCTGGTGAGACCACATCTGGAATATTGTGTTCAGTACTGGGCCCTCAGTTCAAGAAGGACAAGAACTGCTTGAAAGAGTCCAGCGCAGAGCCACAAAGATGATGGAGGGAGTGGAGCATCTCCCTGATGAGGAGCAGCTGAGGGAGCTGGGGCTCTTTAGCTTGGAGCAGAGGAGACTGAGGGGTGACCTCATTAATGTTTATCAATTTTTAAAGGGCAAGTGTCAGGAGGAAGGAGCCAGGCTCTGCTCTGGGATGTCCAATGACAGGACAAGAGGGAGCAAGCTGGAGCATAGGAAGTTCAACCTGAACAGAAGGAAAAACTTTGTCACTGTGAGGGTAATGGAGCCCTGGACCAGGCTGCCCAGAGAGGCTGTGGAGTCTCCTTCTCTGGAGAAATTCAAAACCCACCTGGATGCATTCCTGTGTGACCTGGTCTGGGGGATCCTGCTCTGGCAGTGGTTGGACTGGATGAGCTTTCAAGGTCCCTTCCAGCTCCTAACATTCTGTGATTCTGTGATGCTGTGATTTCTTCCAGCTCTACAATTCAGTTACATTATGATTATCTTGCTGTATAGAAGGAGAAGGATGGTCTGATATTCTCCAGTCTGCATTGATTGTTTTAAGATAGATCTTAACCTACATTTTTCCCATCCATAAAATTATTCCATTATTTGTTTAAAGCTGGCCTTGCATCCAGAGTGCTTAAAAAAAAAGTTGGTAAATAGAAGTGACCCTTACTCTGAAAAATACATTGGGCAGAACCAAAGATGTGTCACTAACATAAAGACTTCATTGACTTGATGTAAAAATGGCAAATCCTTGAACAGATTGACTGAAAACTGTTATGAAAATGCAAAATATTATGACAACATCCTGTTATTAAATGAAAGCAATGCTAATATTTCACTTACGACAAAACAAGTTATGCAGAGTTAGCAGAAATTTTCTTACTGATATAAATCAGAAGTCAGCTATTCCTTACTCTCCAAATCCAAACCTGCCTCACTGTTGTCAGTATGGTAGGGACAAAGGGAAATCCATTATATGTCTTTGAATTCCTTCAAAGGTTCTGGAAATACCCTGTGGAAGACACCCTTAATTAGAAATTCAGACTTTCATGGGGCAGCAAAAGTCCTCATATATCAGTATTAGTTAGGGAAATTTTGCAGAAACGTGGCTTATATATATATAAATTATGTAAACACAACACAACTCCTAAAAATAAAGGGAAAATGTAATGAATTCATGCGTTCTAAATTAGTTTATCTCCTGCAGCCTGCTCTCCATAACTAATCTTTTTATCGAGTCAATCTATCTAATGTGTATTTATCTTACCAAACAGCACCCAAAATTAGTAACTAACAGAAATAAGAACTCTTTTAATAGAAATGGTGGTGTTCTTTTTAAAGAATTGTCTTGAGAATAATTCCAAGACCCTTGCTTGTTAAAATGATTTTATTTAGCAATGAAGCTAAATCACTGAAGGTCTTGCTTAACAAATACATATTCTGTGACTAAGTGGTAGTGAGTTGTAGGGTGTATATAGGTGAATGGATATAACCCCTTTCCAATAGATACTATTATTTAAGTATGGACAAATTTAACAAGACAAACCAATGCTCTATGGGAACAGAAAGACATTTTTATGACAGCGTAACTCTGTTCACTGAGTCTTTTTTATATGTGTAACTACTACAACACAAAAATTACCAGTTTATCTGCCATAACTATTACTCCTGTTCATATCAAGTAATTGAAAGTTAGTGTAATAGCAAAGTAAACTCATAAAAGACAAAAAATTGCTAATCAGGAGATGCAGAGAAACAAAAGATTTCGCTCATTGCAAAACTATCACTTAAATTTGAGGGGCCTGATTCTCATTTACACATACGTTCCATATGGGGAACCATATGTCCCCCTTCCTTCCTTCCTTTCGCATCTCCACATGGTTTAATCCCAGAGGGGCCCCTGTTGGTACGTCTCAATCGACCTCTCTAGAAGGAGGGTGGTAGTGGGACCATGGTGCTGAGAGTTGGAAGAGGTTGCCTGGGTGAGCTCTTCACTGGAAGAGGAGGCAAACGTGCCTGGAGGGACAGCTCTGTTGTTTGACAGCACTTTTAATTCATCGTTAAAAATGGACATCGTGGTCGTCTCCATTCTTCATCCTCTCTCCTGAGGGCACGAGGCATGAATACAACTGGCACAGCTTTAGACCCCAGGCAAAGACCCCTGCATATACAATGCAAATTTCTGCTTATGTCAAAGTATTTATTATTTTAAATGCCTGATTATATTTTTATTTGTATTTTCTCCTCTAATAGGCAAGGATCTTTAGGTAGACTTCTCAGAAATTTACTGGAAATAGATCTGGAAGGAGAATATTGTTAGCACTAAAATACTGGCTGAGCGACCTTAAGTTGAGATAAAATGCTAAGTGTGCATAAGAATTAGCAGTGTTATGTCCCACTTCAAGACTGAGTTTTGGTTCAGTCACCGAAAGACATGTTCAAGTAGGCATGGCTGATGAGAAGCCCACTTGAACTCAGATAGCAATCCTTCCAATAAATAGAATTAGTAGTATTACAGATTTAATGTGTGACACAGCATGACACAGATTGGCATGGATTAAACCTATTTATATAATCCACAAATAACTGTCATAAGTTTTTAAAGAAACCTTTCTTATCCTTCATTTTATAGACCTGCCTTCTGCATTGCATTGGTACTTCCAGAGAGATTTTCTAAGCAGTGTTCCCAGCTATGCAGTTAGTTATATACATGGACAGCTCTCATCTTTTCTAGAAATAGCTTTTTTGCATCCTGCACACCTTATAGGGTGTTTTTCAGAAGACAGGTAGGAGTTAGCTGCAGCAAGATCATACTGTTGTGCACTTCATAGATCTTTTTTTATGCACCATCGTGCACATAATTTCCTACATGCATCACCCATGTCATACTGTATACAGTCCATTACCACATAATCATATGATTCAGTGCAAGGCATTAAATCAAATTTATGTAGAACACAGGATGCTCCTTCCTTTTCTAGTTGCCTCAGAAAATTTCCCTCATGTTTTAAGAAAAATGAATCTATCCCATGAAAAATGCTAGAACAAGCAAACTCCATTTTTTATTGCTAATTAATTTGGATATCTGCAGGCATGTGTAAGGCACTGAATTAGTATGAACTTGATTCTTTGAAAGTATACAGTGGCGCTAAAAGCTTAGCATCCATGGGCAGGACAACTCATCTCTTCAAGTTATTAAATAATGCCTCTATCAAAACAGAAATGCTTCACCAAATAACAAAACATTGGCAATTACAGAAATACTGACAATGTGTATGTTTTGACATTTATTGGTACCCTGTGTACTGGGAATCTTTGTAGTTAATCAGAAAGGACTGGAACAGAGGACACAATGAAATGCCTGGGAGATAGGGAGGTTCCTGAAAGAGCTTCAGCTCTGGAGGCAGGAGTGCTCTGAGGGTGCAGACCTTGAGACCTCCGTGGTCCCAGACTTACACATGGGTTCGTGATGCCACCAGTCCATCTCAGTTAGCAGTTACCAGATTTGAGCCTCATATTTCCTTTGGGAATGTAAAGTAGTGAAACCAAAATAAAAATTAGTGGAGAAATGGGAAACAGTCCAGAGAAAAGTGTGAAAATGTACATTTATACTATATAAGAATGCAATTAAACATAAAATCTTGAAATTGCCCATGAACTGATGGAAGAATTTCACTGTTTGACTCTGGTACTGATTTCAGTTCATCTGTGATTCAGTTGAACATATCTTTTCGAAAGCTGTTCTAGTAAGAATCTAAACTTCTTGATTACTTCGTCTGCTTTTCTAGGGAAATGAATAAACGTCTTACAGAGGAGCAAGCGAAGAAAACCTATGATCGAGCAATTAAATTAGAACAAGAATTTGGAGAATATTTTACAGGTATGTTTTTATTAAATATTTTTTTTCCCAAGGTATAATTTCTTATTGCAAAACAACTGGTCAGCTCTGATTCTGGCCTGGAGTGCACATGAGTATGGTGTTTCCACAGTCAGGGCTCCTGGTTTGGGGCTATTGTTTGCCTAAAAGTTAAGGGTAGTTGAGGTGTCCAACTCCTCAGAAATTTGATGCCCTGAAGGAATAGATTTGCATGAATTTGATTCTCTCCCTGACCCAAAACTGCTTGTAATGAAGTCAGTAAAAACGTTGCATCATTGCATTTGTGTAGACCAATGAATTTCTCACTGGCTCAAGACAAGAGCTCAAGCTATGGATCATGAGAGGGAAA